>NW_006204028.1:1421192-1422805 GCF_000334495.1 Tupaia belangeri chinensis | reverse complement strand
ACCACCTTTTAACAGCCCCCCCCCCCATACTTCCTGAAGGCCAGGTTGGAAGAGTCCTTGGAGAACTGTGACAACAGTGCCAGGGGACTCCTCAGTTATTCACACAGGGGGTTAGTTCCCAGAAAGCACAGCAAAGAAGGTTGGAGTCTGGAAGGATGGGTCTGCCCCACCTGGGTCTGGGTGAGGCCTAGCTGCGCAGCCAGCTGGGCCCTCTCGGGGAGCGCCAGGTACTGCGTGTGCTGGAAACGCTGGTTTAGGTGCTGTAGCTGCACGCTCGAGTAGATGGTCCTCGGCTTGCGCAGCTTCTTGGTTGGCGCCTGCGGGGGCTGTTCAGAGGGCTCCGGGGACAGCGGGGGCTTCTCCGAGTCTGGGGGACAGCAAAGACAGTGTTGGGAAGAGGGTGAGGGATAGGGCGGGTAGCTTCGTGGGTAATTTGCATCTCATCTGCATCCCGGCGGCTGGTTAGCAAAATCTCAGTGCCGGGATCCAGTCCCTGGGCCCCTCCAGCCCTTCATTACTTTCATCTCCACTTTTTCCGATTCCCAAGTGCGCTGAGGATACAAGATGCATTGCTTGCTCCCAGGGAGCACCCTCTCATGGGTCCTTGTGACCTTGGGAAGAAAGCGCCAAGGGCCAGCGCGAGGACACCGTGGCGCCTGCGGTGGGAGGTCGCAGTTCAGCCCCAGCGACCGCGCCAGCTTGGGGGAGGGCGGGGCAGAAAGGCTAGGTCGAGGGCTTAGCTGAGGCCTAAAGATGACGGGAGAACCCCGGCGAGGGAACTCAAAAGCAATGTTCAGACAGTGTCCGCGTGGCGCTGCCAGAAGAGGAAGGAGTCAGAGCAGCCGCGCTGAGTCGGCCTTGAACGCCGGCAGAGGATCGTGGAAAGTGACCCCCAAGGTTCGCCAGCGCCTTTCTTGCGGTAAGGGCCTCCCTACCCGGCTAGCTCAGGATGACAGTTTCCAGGGATTCCAGAAGCCGACTGGGCATGGGACAACACACTCATCTGCTCGACCACCCGCAGAGGTGTTCCCGCGAGGCAAGGAAGGTGACATGGGTTTAGCAGCGCTGGCCGGCTGGGCAGCTCCTGGATCGTGCTGGGGCGTGGGTGCTGCGGGAGAGATCTGGTCACCTCCTGCCCACCGACCTCTCCCGGAATACCGGCCGCAGTTCAGTCGGGCCTTAAAATGTGGGGGTGGGGTGAGGGAAAGGGATTTCCACCCTACGGAGCCGGCTCCAACTTGTGCCACAGCTCGGGACGCTGGAAACTGCGTCTTAGAGAGATGGAAGGAGAGGAGCGGATGAAGCAGCTGAAGTGTCTCCGTTAGCGCCCTCCACATGGGTCTGCCCTAGAAAACACGGCCGCTAAGGCCGTAGGTGCCTTAAAATGTGGGGGTGGGGTGAGGGAAAGGGATTTCCACCCTACGGAGCCGGCTCCAACTTGTGCCACAGCTCGGGACGCTGGAAACTGCGTCTTAGAGAGATGGAAGGAGAGGAGCGGATGAAGCAGCTGAAGTGTCTCCGTTAGCGCCCTCCACATGGGTCTGCCCTAGAAAACACGGCCGCTAAGGCCGTAGGTGGCGGGTGTCTGCCTGCTACCCCTCCTCGGCTTCTTT
>NW_006204028.1:1417224-1419938 GCF_000334495.1 Tupaia belangeri chinensis | reverse complement strand
CGCACAAATCAGGGTCCCGCCCTTGGCCAGCCTTGGTCAGCGGTTGCCGTCACCTCCCCCGCATCCCTTGGCCATGGCCTCGGGGCGCTGCAGACTTCTCAGATCCTCCCCCTCGACCCCCGCCTCAGCCAATTCCCAGAAAAACCGTTGGGTTTCCGCTCTGCCGGCGCCTGTCCGGCCTCCCCTGCTTCAGTTCCATCGCTCCAAGCGGCTGGCTGCGGTGGGACCACCCGAACCTTGCTGCCTGGACGGTGCAGTTGGGGCCTTGACGCAGAGAGAGACGCAGTGGCAGTCCAGGGAGGCAGACGGGTCTGCTGAATTCTCAAAGCTTGTGCTCCTGTCCCCAACTTTCTGACCAAACCCCCTCCCCAAAATTCCATCCGGGACTGCTGTCATTCCCGCCACCAGCTGCAGCAAGTCAGGCTCAGCCGGGATCTGCCCTGGTCTGGTAGCCCCAGCGCTTCCCACCAGGCACTGCCTAATCCCGGTGACTGCCCAGCTTCCCTGGAGCGAGCCTCTCCCTTAGAGGAGAAGAGACAGAGAGTGGGGGTGAAAGGAGGACCCCTAGCCCTCTCTCAAACCCAATTATTCACTCTTAGAGCCACAGAATCCATCCATTCCAGCAGAGAAATGCTATAAACTATTTTAAGGGCATCCCTGTATGTGGTTTTCGTTGGATCGGGGAAGCCAGTGAAGAAAACGAACTTTCCACTCTGTTGTCCTTAGACCAAGCAAAGAGAAAGCAAGGAGTGTGGAAGACGGGAGCGGTAGCGCCAACCCCACTGCCAACAGTCTCTTAAAGCCCAGGTGGTGCTATTCCCCACACACTGTATTAGCATATAGTTCAAGGAAGAGCCCAAGGAACTCATTCCTAGGAACTAGGTCTGTAGAATCACTCCCCCCAAACTGCTCTTCCTCCATCCAGCCCTGGCAGCCCGAGAGAGGAAAGCCCAGTTGTACCACAGGAGGCAGTTAACTTGGGGAGCTCAGAGAAAGGTTCTTAAAATTTTCTTTCCTGGCCCCATACAGTGAACCTTGATTTGCAAGGGCCTGGAAAACAGGCTGCATCCTTGACCCCTGCGTATCTTTTCTTTGTCCTCGGTTTGCCCACCTGTACATCAGAGAGGTTGAACTCCCAGACGCTAAATTACTTCTAGGTCTGATGGTGAGTGAGCTCACGGGTAAGAGTGGCAGGCAAGAGAGGGAGCTGTCTGGGTCCTGGGCTGACTGCACCCAAGGATGTGCATCCTTGGAGGAGACTGTGCCCAAGACAACTGTGTGGGCAATTAGCTGGGGCCTGGGCGTGCAGGGAGTCTAAGCTCCAGCCAGTGCCGCTGGGTGTGCCCATAGCGGCAGGCCACTGCCCAAGCCCACATGGATGTCAGCTCAGCCGTGCAAAGCCCAGGACCAGGAAGACAGGCTATCTCCTCAGCCTCGTTGAGGCCTTCTAGTGAGCACTTTCTCAGGAGCTCAAATATGCTCCAGGCACTAGGAACTGGGCCTAACCTACCCCATGTCAAGGGGGTGGTGATTATAGGACTGGCTTGCCTTTCAGGCAAAGGACAGGATAGCCAGGGAGGGATGATAGCCAGCCAACCCCACCTGAGGCTATCCTCTCAGAACAATGGGTGGTGGGGTTCAAACCCCAGATTCTGCCAGATCAGCTGACCAGTCAAGGTCAGGCATGGTCTGGGGAGAAGGGGTGAGGCCCAGGAAAGGAGAGGAAGGAGCGCCCTTTTTATCTACAGCCCTCCAGCCAGGACTCGATTTCTATTTATCAGGGTTTGGTTTGAGCACTGCCTTCTAAGACCAGAGTAACAGAGAGGGGCGACACAGAGAGGGACAACGTGAAAAAGGAGGGAGCACAGGACAAGGAGCATCGTGGGGAAGGGGCTAGACCCCCACCTCAACATCTGGATTGTTTCAGTTTTCCGTTACACGTAGCTACACACAACCCTCCAGGGTGGGGCAGGGAGCCCTCCCGCCTGGCTTCACACGACTGCAAATCGAAACCAGGACAGTTTGGAAAGGAGACCTAGATCAAGTCTGAAGGGAGAGGTTTAGGGGTGCACAGGAGCCAGACCCCAGAGGTAGGAAGAGCAGCCACAGTCAGACTTACCTGCCTCCAGGACCTGCGGGTGCTCGGCGGGGCCGTGGAGGGGCTGAGAGAGCGCCACGGGTGGCTGACAGGACAGGTAAGAGTCTCTGGGGGTCGCTGGCCCGGTGTAGGGGTAGGGCAGGAGGTGGCCATACCGACCCGAGAAGGACAAATCGGAGGAGGCGTGCTGGGGACAGGCCAAGCGAGTAGGCAGCCACTACCGACGGGAGGGGGGCTAGGTCTGGGAAGACAGCTTTGGAGGCGTCTGGCCCAGGAAGGGGGCAGGGCAAAGAGGTCATTGCGGCCGGGGCCGAAGGACCTAAGCCATGGCCCGGCACGTCGTCCTCTCCCTCGGCCAACTCTCTTTCCCGAACTTCAAGCGATTCGCCGGAGGAGCCCCCAGTCAGCCACCCCCACACTTAAGATTCTGGGGAAAGTGTCTCTCTGCGCCTGGTTCAGCGGAGAACGCGCTCCAGGAAGGGGGTTAAACGGGGGTGCCCCCCATGGCTTCTCCCCTCCCCCCTAAATCCTGAGGGCCCCCCTCTCCTCCTGCGGGTTCGGGTCCTGGGACCCGATGGCGCCCCGCCCCCCTAGCCGCCCCAGATTGGCTAACCCC
>NW_006204028.1:1414145-1416982 GCF_000334495.1 Tupaia belangeri chinensis | reverse complement strand
GGCCCCCCCTCCCCTCCTGCGGGTTCGCGTCCTGGGACCCGATGGCGCCCCGCCCACCTAGACGCCCGAGATTGGCTACCGCACGCAGTGACTTCACCGAAGCCCGGAACCCGGGTCCGCCCCCCTGGGTGAGCCAGAGAATACAGAACAGGGAAATGGGAGCGGGGCGGTGCGCAAGTTCCAGGCCCATCTGTCTCGGGGTCTCTTCCGAAAGAGGTGTTGGGACTGCAGGGTTACCGTTGCAGTCTGGGAACCTGGGGAAAAAACGGCAGAAATACTAGGGAGGGGATGGGCCTGGATGCCCAAGAGGCGAGGGGAGCTGCCAAGTTGGACGCCTAAAACCTGCGCCCGCACTCTCCAGCTCTCAGAGGTCTGCACCGTGGTCCTGGTTCCGCCGCCACGGGCCTGCAAGGGAGTCGAGTGCAGACAGTCAGCACCAGCGGATTATTCAGCGCGTCGGAATGCGCCGCGGCTGAGCGCGGGTAGTTTGTTGGTAAACAGACGCCAGGGGTTGGGAGGGTGCCTCCCGGCGCCCAGCCTGCCCCGCACGCGCGCCGCGCGCACGCCCCCGCGGGGCGCCTCGATCTGGCACGCCGCGACCGCTGCGACTGCGTCTTACCACCCCTAGTGCCAGCTTCCGTTTCCGGCAGGGGCCCCGATTTAGTTGCGACACCGCAGCTCCTGCAGGCCCCCGAGGCGGCACGAGTGATGGGCCCTCTGGACTTTTGCCCATGCGGCGCCCTGCCTTTTCTGGCGCCGCATGAGGCTGAAGCCTTGCGTGAACTAGGACAAACTCCGAGAGAGTCCAGTTTGACGGCTCCTGGGAGGGTACGGGAAATATGGCAGGCGGGTCTCCCTGACCCCATTTTCAAGGCCTTCTGTAGGACTCACCTCTAAACCTTAGTACCCAGGCAAGGCTGGAATGGACATGTACCCACGTATACAAGCCTCTGTTACATGTAGGTAACTACACACAGGCTACATTCAAATGCCACATTCTACTCCCACATACAGACGTCTCCAGAGATTCACACTAGTGCTCCTCTATGAAAGGGAGGCTCACTTATGGTTCATTGCAGAGTGTAGGCTACTGTATACACGTCTGCATACCCGAGGGAGAAGAGCAAAATCCCAGAATAAAGCACATGCAGCACTTGTCTCCTACACAGACCCACGAATGTAAAAGTCAGCTAACTGGTGTGCGTACTTGAAAATACAGAACATTCTAGCATAGGAACAATTATGCACACATACACACATCTGAATTGCTTCAAGTTAGGGGAGAGAGAGTTCCATGTCCCCAAACCACGGGTTCTCATCGATTTCCCAGCATACCTGTACCCCCCTTTCCCACTTGAGTTTCGGCTTGGCAGGAGTATTCACATACACTCTCATTACCAGGGCTCAGAGTGAATGCAGAGCAGTCTTAAAACTGGGAGATAGGAGAGGATGAGGAGAGAAAGAAATTGACTCTGGATCCAGAGTAAGAAAAGGAAGGTGGCCAGGTCCAGGTGTCTTTGGACAGAGAATCTCAAAAAGTGTGCAAGGTTGGTTAAAGCCCATGGCCAGGTGTGTCCTGCAGGGAGGAAGAACATGTTACTCAAAATGGATTTTCTTCTGCAATGGATAGAGACAAGTTTTTCCAAGAAAACACTCCAGTGGCACCTGGCTTAGAGCTTTTCACCCTGAAGTCTTGGAGCTCTGAAAAAGGCATTCTGTAGGGGAGACCCCCTCCTTGGGCAGCTGGAGAACCCACGTGCCTCGTACATACACAGGGCGTGGAGGACTCGCTGCTAGAGACTTGTGATTTCCCTGAGGGGTTGCCTTCCCCCCTGGCTTACTCGACACCAGCTGAGCCACCACTTCCTGAGCGCTGGGCTATAAACCTGTATGAATATGACTTTCAAAACCTTCCTATCACCAACTTCTTCCTCTGGAAGGAAGCAGCCACTCAGCAGCTTCATGGTGGAGTTCCCAGGATGGCATCTCAGAACATCAAAGAAGGAAATGCTCACTGGGGTGGAGTTGGCTGTCAGGGAAGGTTTCTCAAAGAAGAGGCTTTCAAGCTAGAATTCCAAGGCTGAGTGAAAGGACATTTCCTGCCAGGGCCATGTACCCAACCAGAGGCCTTTCTCTGCTGGACCTAGCAGCCAAGGGCACAGGTACTTTGCTGGGCTCTGCAGCGACTGACTTTGGGTGTCCTCCAAAGCCAGATCAGAGTGAATGCCTCTCCTAAACTCTCTTAGGCTCTGGGGTGGGGATTCTCTGACTTTATGTAGGACCTCACCCCCATGCAGCAGCTGGAGACACCCTGCAGCCCTTCGGAATTTACCAAACACAACACCTAAGCCCTGTATGTCTTCCTCTGTGAAGAAGGGACTCTTTTTACCCCCATCCCCCAATGGATTAGGAATGGCTCCGAAAGTGGGTCCCCTCCATCATCTCCCCCCTCTTTGGGGCTACCTCTTTCCAAACTCCACTGGCTGTAGGGCTGGAGCCCCTGACTGGGAAACCCTGGGTCTCCTCAGGCAGGCTCTGCAGGGAGGGGTGTTCTCCAAAAGGTATCTCTGGAAAGGTGATGGGGGCTGGGAAGGGCGGTGTTTGATCAGGACAGGGAGGGCAGGCCTAAGGCCTGGGTTCCCACCCTGGCTCAGTCACAAAGCTGCTGGTCATGAGATTCTAGGTCAGCCATTTCCCTTCTCCGACTAGTTTATCCAGAAGGAATGAAAAGAGGGGGCTGAATTAGGAACTTTAAATCTTTAGCATTCACTTTATGATGAACTGCAAAATCCTCAATCCAAAACCTTGGAAAAAAAAAAAAAAAACAAGGCCGAGGG
>NW_006204028.1:1413432-1414041 GCF_000334495.1 Tupaia belangeri chinensis | reverse complement strand
GAGGAAAGGAAGGAAGGGAGAAGGGAGAGAGGCCGGGAGGGAGGAAGGTAGGAAGGAAAGAAAGGAGGGAGGGAGGAAAGGCAGACAAAAGAAACTAACTCCCGTCACTGCTAATCCCTCAGCCCTGGCTCGCAGTAAAAGCCGGGCTCACCGAAGTGGCGCGCTCAGCCCTTCCCCCCAGATCCTCACCCTTGGCGACGCGAACTCGCTGGGAGAATCCGAGCACCCGGGCGATACCCTGGGGGCAGACTGCAGGAGGTCCGAGTGCCGAGAGGGGGGTACAGTGCTTCGAAGGTTTCGGGAGGTGGCAGAGGCATGGGGACAGACGGGCTCCACACGGTGCGCGGTCGTTTGCCTGGAAGCGACGTGCGGCATCGACACCGGCGGTGGGATGTCTTCCTGGCTCGAGATCGCCCCGAGTTTCGGCCTTCGCTATAGGGGAATTACATCCGAATCGACATCCCTTGCTAATGACTTAGCGCCGACACCCCAGACACGTGGTGGGTGCGCCGGGCCCTCGCGCAGTCGCTGGGCTCTGGACAGTGCCCGCGTCTGCACCAGGAGCCGAGCGCCGAGGTCGGTAACCCGGAGCCGACTCTCAGAGCCGGC
>NW_006204028.1:1401903-1413045 GCF_000334495.1 Tupaia belangeri chinensis | reverse complement strand
CAAACTCCACTGGCTGTAGGGTTGGAGCCCCTGACTGGGAAACCCTGGGTCTCCTCAGGCAGGCTCTGCAGGGAGGGGTGTTCTCCAAAAGGTATCTCTGGAAAGGTGATGGGGGCTGGGAAGGGCGGTGTTTGATCAGGACAGGGAGGGCAGGCCTAAGGCCTGGGTTCCCACCCTGGCTCAGTCACAAAGCTGCTGGTCATGAGATTCTAGGTCAGCCATTTCCCTTCTCCGACTAGTTTATCCAGAAGGAATGAAAAGAGGGGGCTGAATTAGGAACTTTAAATCTTTAGCATTCACTTTATGATGAACTGCAAAATCCTCAATCCAAAACCTTGGAAAAAAAAAAAAAACCAGGACGACGGAAGAGGGGAGGAGGAGGGAGGGAGAGAGAGAAAGGAGGGAGAAAAGAAAGGAGAGAGGAAGAAAGGAAGGAGGGGGAGGGGGAGAGAGGGGAAAGAGGGAGAGAGGGAGGAGGAAAGGAAGGAAGGGAGAAGGGAGAGAGGCCGGGAGGGAGGAAGGTAGGAAGGAAAGAAAGGAGGGAGGGAGGAAAGGCAGACAAAAGAAACTAACTCCCGTCACTGCTAATCCCTCAGCCCTGGCTCGCAGTAAAAGCCGGGCTCACCGAAGTGGCGCGCTCAGCCCTTCCCCCCAGATCCTCACCCTTGGCGACGCGAACTCGCTGGGAGAATCCGAGCACCCAGGCAATACCCTGGGGGCAGACTGCAGGAGGTCCGAGTGCCGAGAGGGGGGTACAGTGCTTCGAAGGTTTCGGGAGGTGGCAGAGGCATGGGGACAGACGGGCTCCACACGGTGCGCGGTCGTTTGCCGTCTCTGCGCGTCGCGGGGCAAAAGTCAGCACACCCTGTAAGCGACGTGCGGCATCAACACCGGCGGTGGGATGTCTTCCTGGCTCGAGATCGCCCCGAGTTTCGGCCTTCGCTATAGGGGAATTACATCCGAATCGACATCCCTTGCTAATGACTTAGCGCCGACACCCCAGACACGTGGTGGGTGCGCCGGGCCCTCGCGCAGTCGCTGGGCTCTGGACAGTGCCCGCGTCTGCACCAGGAGCCGAGCGCCGAGGTCGGTAACCCGGAGCCGACTCTCAGAGCCGCCTCTGCACCGACCTGCCCAGGGGAACAGAAATTCGACTGCGACCCCAGGCCTCAGCGTCCGGAGACCGTTCAGAGACTATCCGCGCCCTTTCTATTCCATCCCACCCGCCATCCCCAAACGAAATTTTAATTTAGTTTTTATCTGTTTCCGGGGGAGGTTTGTGTTCGATTGCTAGGGCCTTTCTTAGCGTGTCAGTTTGGGGAATTTCTGTGAATGATTCGGTTTGGCATGGGGATGGGTGTGTTCGTGAAGGGAATCGAATTGTTGGCCCAGCTTCACTGCGCTCGGCCCAGCGAGCTGGGATAGCGTCTCCCGCCTTCAGCCCGGCCGGGAAAGAGGCAGTCGGTGGAGATCTACGTCCCCTTTCTAATTGGACTTTTCCTAAAGTTTGGAATTACTGTCTCTTTTTCTCTTCCCGATCGAGCATTTAATGAGCCCCAGCGCAAGCGGCGTGGCCAGCCGGTTACTGGAGGCCCCAGCCTGGCTGACTACTGGAATTTGTGCTCACCTCCACTTTCCCCTGAGAACTTTCTGTGCGATTAGAGTTCCCATCTCATTTTCCAAAAAATCCTGGAGAAGTCCCCTGGGGGAGGGATGGAGAAAAGCCTTGAGGTCAGCGCCTCGTAGGTCCTGGCACCGCGAGGCAGAGGGGCCCCCCACGAGGGTCTCACGCTCCATCCTCGACACCCTCTCCAGGCTCCTTTGTGTCCCTTCCAAATTTCAGGCGCCACTTCAAGAAAAGTCTTCTATTTGAAATGGACTGAGCCGTTTTCGAGTACACACAGATATGAAGTCCCCCAACACATTCAAAACAAAACTATGAACAACTTTAGAACCAGGGACCCCTCCCCCCAAATAAAATAGTTAACAAAAGGTGAGGCGGTTCTGGAGGGGAGTAGGAGGCACCCTGCCGGGCAAAGGAGCCACGCGGCGCCGAACTTCGCAGGGCGCTGGAGTTGGAATGGCTGGGGTAGGGGCACGCAGGCGCCAGGCTGTGACAGTGGGTGGGGGGACTGGAGTTTTGCACTTGAGAGTCCAAGCCCGCGACCCGGAGGACTCGAGGGAGGGAGGGGCTTGCACCCGAAGTGGAACCGACAGACTGCGGGACCTCTGGGAGCGGGGGGGAGGGCGGCGAGCGGCAGGGAGGCCCCGCGGCCAACCCCGCTGCCACGAATTCGCCTAGCGCCGAGCGAAGGCAGTTCGGCAGGGCTCTTCAGACCTTCCCAGACTCGGCCACGGGAACTCGGGTGTTCCGCCCCCGCTTCATCGCCGGGTCTGGGTTGGAAGCCGGAGGTGGGACCTGGCGGGAACTGGGACGTGCATTTGGCGGGCGACGACGAAGCGCGTGTGTGCACGGGTACACACCCCGCCACCACACGGTACTCCCACAACACGATAGCAGGGCACACCGCACAACGCCGGAACCCATGCACAACCCTGTCACACACGCACAGCACGCATCCCCCACACGTCTGTCCGCTGGACCCCGCCACTCGGCGGAAGGTCTACACGGGTGGGGTGATTGGTTTCACTTTCAGACTCCCAGACCAGACCTTTGGGGTGCGGACTGTTTCCCTGTCACACAAAGGAGTCGTTGGGTCAGAATCTTAATCCCGACTGCGAAGTCGAAGTCGGGAAGATGACAACCTTACCTCAGCCCTCATGGGATCTGGGCCTGGAGAAGTGGGGGGAATATTGTCTTGGGGAGGGCAGCAGATGACTGTGTGGGCGCCGCAGACCCCTTTCTATCGGAAGTGAGAAAAATAATCACAATAACAAAAACCCCCAAAATCGAATTCCTTCTGTGTACCACCCCCTCCCCGCACAATGGCTCAGGCCTGCAGGCGGGCAAGAGGTGGGTAGATGAAAATAGGGTGAGCTGCACCTCAGCCCCACCCCCACTTCCCTCTTGCAAACCCTCCCCTACCCAGCTCAGCCAGAGGAGGGGCCCAGGCGCACTCCCACCCGGGGCTGCTTAAGGAGGCAGATATGCCTCCCGCACCTCCTCCGGCGCACATCCACTCTTCGTCTCACGCTCATTAATTCCCCTTGGAAAAGGATCACACACGGGTAGTTCACCAACTGCTGCCTGGAAAGGGCTGCAGTGCGAGGTGGGAGGGACAGTGTGGGGGAGGGGATGCACTGCTGGATGGGGTGGGGGCTGTTCACTGGTGAGTGGCCTCAGAGCAACCAAGCTGCTGCGCTGAGTTACCCATTGCCATCTGCTCAGACCAGTGAGCCCCGCCCCTCCAGGGTGACCCTTCCCCTCCTGCGGGCTAACCAGCCCTTTTCAGGGCTGGATCCTTGTGTGGAACTGCTCCCAAACTCTGGGAGAGGCAAGCAGTCCACAGCCCCAACTTTGGGAGGCGTGTGCCCCAGAACTAGCTGAGGAAGAGCTCAGTCTCACAGCCCCAACCACTAGTCAACCCACTGGGCACCGGCTGCCTCAGCTGCTTTCCACAGGAAAGGGAAGGAGGGTCAGGTAGTGGCCTCTGGATGTCTGGGGACAAGAGGATGTAAATGAAGGTATTGTTCCTGGAGACACCTCCAGGGCCTTCCTGAGTCTGTCCCCTTTGAGAGAAAAGGGGAGCAGCTATGATCTGAAACCTTGGGCCTTGGGTAACACAATGACATTGATAATAACAGCTGACACTTAAATGTTGTTGGGCTTTCAGGCAGGCCTACGTGCATTACATCGTAAGACTTCTACATGGTGGCCCAGCCTCTGTGGCACAGTGGGTAGCTTACCAGACTGTGGAGATGGAAGCCACATGTCAACCATGGTTTGAGTTCCTGGCCAGGTGACTTGGAAATAGGCCCATCATGAGAGAGTTACCAGGATCCTGGCAGTTGGAGGACTGGAGGAAAGAGATTGTGGTAAGACCAAGCTGTGGAGGGTGCCTCTGTCTGTCTGTCTCTCTCTCTCTCACACACACACATGCTCCCTTGTAATTTTTTTGTTTTATTTTGTTTGTTTGTTTGTTTTGAGAGGTTTTTGCTATAGGGTGTGTGCGTTCATCAGAAAGACAGAGACAGAGAGACAGAAAGTGAGAAATCACCCCCCCGCCCAGGGAGGATGGCCATACCACAATCTCTTCTCCTCCATTCTCCTCTTAGGCACACATGCACACATGTCCATCATGAGTTTAAGCCACTGGGTCCAGGACTTGAACCATGGTCGACTACATGAGAGTCCAGCGACATAGCCATTACACCAACTGCTGGTCCCATACTTTTTTAAAAAGAGAATTCTATGTGATAAATATCAATATTATTCCCTTTATACAGATGAGGAAACTGAGGCACAAAAGGGTCAAATAACTTGTCTAAAAGCTGGAAACCTGGTTTCAACAAGGCCAGCTTGTCCTCTTTTTATTTATTTTTTTGAGAGATTTTTTGCTATACATACACTCATCGGAGAGACAGAGACAGACAGAGAGACAGAAAGCGAGAAATTACCCTGCAAAGGGGATGGCCACACCACAATCTCTATTCCTCCATCCTCCTCTTGGGATTTTGGGCACACACGCACACATGCGCCTAGCATGAGTTTCAAGCTGCCAGGTCTGGGACTCGAATCACAGTAGATAACATGGAAGTCCAATGATATAACCATTATGCCATCTGCTGGTCCTAACTTGCCCTCTTAACGACCATGGGGCCCTCTTACCTGAAGAGATACCACTCAACTGGGGCAGAGAGAGGACTGAAGATGGACTGAGAAGGAAAAGGGGACCCCAGAAGAGGAATATCCCGAATAGAATACAGCAAGAGAAGTAACCATATTAACAAGGGCTGATCTTTATTGTGGGCTTGTGTATCAGGCCTGCTTTACATGCTTTTCCTCATTGCGACCTTCTCCCGATCCTGCAAAGGGTCCTATTTTATCCTCATTTTGCACATGAGGAGATTGAGGCACAGAAAAGGTGTGTGCAGGGCCCACATCTGCATGGCAGAAAGGTGGGGAAGAACCGAGTCTGAGAGGAGGCCCACCCTGCATAGTTTCCCACACCCCGTGGGGCCTGGGAACAGCAGGGAGGACTAGGATGGGAGCTGAAGGGGCACCTGGGCTACCGGGATGAGTAGGAGTCAGGAGGCAGAGAGCCCTGTTAGGAGGCTGTGGCAGTAGGCAAAAGTTCAGGGAAGTGAGGGGAGAGGGCCGAGGGGGTGGTGGAGGTGGTGGCAGAGGCCGTGGAAAGGAAAAAGCTTGAGAAGGGTGGCTGAAGACAAAGCCTGCTAGACTGGCAACTGTGCGGGAGGAGGGGAAAAGCAAGAATGACGCTGAAATTCCTGGCCTGGACAAGCAGAGGAGCCCATGGAAGAAGCCATGTGTCTGATTCAGAGATCAGGCCTGCGATGGACCAAGATTCTGGTTAGGTGTCCCAGCAGGCAGCCAGCCACATGGACTGCTTTCTCTCAGTGGCCCTGCGCAGGCGCAGGTGTCCTTCCAGCCTTGCCAGTGTTCACAGGTGAAACTTGCATATATGCAGATATATGCAAATAAGAACAACCCTGCCTGGGCCCTGAGCCAGGAACCAGTGAGGCAAGCCCTCTCCCACCTCCAGGGAGGGGGCTGGCCGCCCCAGTCCTGACTCACTCTGACATGCCGCTTGGAATGCCACCTCCCCAGACAGGCTTCCTTCAACTTGGGGAACTTGCTCTTGGAATCACCCTGAAGTTCAGGCCCAGAAGATCCCAAGCTGGAGTACCTGGGGCTGGGTTGGGGACTTTTTAAATCACAGTAAAGATTTATTCTTAAGCATCCTGGAAAAAATCAGTGGGAGGTGAGGACTGGCAGGGCAAATGCCTGGGTAATATGACTTTTTTTTTTAATGTAATGTTTTCAGTCATCTTTTTTTAATATAATGATTTATTTTTAGTTTTATTTATTCATTTATTTTAATTTGACCAGAGAGAGACAGAGAAAGAGAGATAGAAAGCAAGAAAGCAAGCCATCAGGTCCGGGACTTGAACCTTGGTATGACTTTTAAAATTGTGTGAAGTATGTGGAATTTCCTAAAGCGTTGTGACATCTAAGATTAAATTGGGCCCCGTTTTATAGATGAAGACACCGAGGCCCTTGTCGCGAAGTGCCTGCCTGGGGAGACTGAGCGCTGTGCAGAGAGCTGGGTCTCTAACCCAGGCCTGCTGACCCAGTGCTCTTGGCACTGCTGTAGGCTTTGGTGCTTGGCTCAGGGGTGGGGGTGGTAATTGTAGAGTCTGGGCTCAATCTGGGGTACTATTGACTCTTGGATATCCAGGCCCTCATGAGAAAGAAGCCCTTCGTTCCCTGGGTCCTTAAGAACTTCAGAGGGTTAGTGAATGCTGGGCCAGACTCCTATTATATATCCTTTATTTTAATTTTTTTTCTCTTTAGATTTTTGCCATAGAATACACACACTCACCAGAGATGGAGAAAGAGAGAGGAAAAGTGAGAAATCAATCCCTGGAGGGATGCCCACACCACAATCCCTTCTCCTTCATTCTCCTCTCAGGATTTTGGGCACACATGCACGTGTGACCATCGGGTGTTTCAAGCTGCAAGGGCCGGGACTTAAAGCGTGGACTCAACTATATGGGATCCAATGCCTTAACCACCACGTCACGCTGGCCCAATGCCTTCTATTTACTGGGCCATGTACCCCACTAACAACTCCTTCAATACTCTCTCTTTTAAAAAATTTGCTACAGGGGGTGGACGGCCACACTATAGTCCCTTCTCCTCCATTCTCCTTTCAGGACTTTGGGCACAGATGCACACGCACCCAGCATGCTTTTCAAGCCGCCAGATCTGGATTCGAACTGCTCAGTCTGCCATGTGGGATCCAGTGCCTTAACCACCATGCCACTGGCTGGCCTTAATGATCTCTTTTTAAGTATCTCCCTATTAGGTACAGAGTCTGTGTAGTGTCATGAGAAAACGGCCTCAGTCCCAGTCAACAGGAAATCTGTCAGTTTGTGTGTTAAGATGATGAGAAGCATATAATCACGTGCTATGTAATGACGTTTCAGTCGATGACAGACACATATGTGGTGGTGGTCCCACGTGATTACGCTGTATGGCTCTGCGGCCGGGTGCACCAGCTAGGTTTCTGGGGTGTTTGGCCAATGATGAGATTGCGTAATGGCATGTTCCTCAGAGTGTGCCCCTGTGTTAGTGATGCATGATTGTATTTAGGAAAAGTGAATTGAGGGGGCTAGCAGGTGGCATGGTGGTTAGGGTGCTAGATTCCCACATGGCTGACCATGGTTCAAATCCTGGACCTGACAGCTTGCTTTCTCACTTTTCCTTTCTCTCTGTCTGTCTCCAGTAAAATGAAAATAAATAAATAAATAACAAATTCAATAAATAAATAATTGTTTTTAAAAAAGAGTGAATTGGAAAGACACAAATACAGAGTTAAAGAATTCTTTTTTAAATAATTATTTTATTTATCTTTATTTATTTATTTTAATTTGACCAGAGAGGGACAAAATGAGAGAGAGGGAGAGGGTCCATGTCCAGGACTCAAACCTCAGTAGACCTATGGGAGTCCAGTGCCATTAATCATATGCCACCTGCTGGCCCCAGAGATGAAGAATTCTTATAAACTAGGTTCCCAGGACTAGAAATAGATCTTCGCCAGCTCCCAGAAACTCCTTGAGTGACCCTCCTGGACCAGGAGTGTCTCTGCCCCCAGGGCCCCTGGCTCATGTGCCAATCACTTCCCTACTTCCTCTGCAGTTTTACCTCCATCTGCTTATGCTCTCCTGCCTAGGAACCATATTCTCTGTATGAGTTTTGCTTCCCTGCATAACAGTTCATGGATCTCAGTCCTCACTCGGGACTGGAACTGCTCCCTGAGGTTTCCCTGGAACACGTGCTTAGCTGTGTCATCCTCTGGAGCAGATGCTCTTGGATGGGACCAGTCCATAGTGCAGCAGTTAAGCAGGTGTGAAGAAAGCTGGATTTCACATGACTATCAGGGTTCAAATCCTAGTCCAGGTGGCTTATAAAACATGCTGGATGTGTGCACGTGCCTAAGATCCTGGTGGAATGGAGAACTGAAGGGGAAAGGATTGCGGCATGACTAGGCCACATCGGGGTGCTGGCTCTCACGCTTGCTTTCTCGTGTGTGCACATCTGCTCTTGGATGGGTTTGCTTCATGAGGTCAGCGATAGAGCTCTTTCACCTTGGAGAATGTAGACTCCCACGTCCGAGGGAACACGTAATAAATGCTCAGCAAACGAGCGCTAAATGAATGAAGGAGGATGAGTGAAAAGATGTGCCTCTGTTCTCATATGTCACAGATCCAGGAGGCACAGGGTGACATTTAGAAGGCAGAGTCCTGCCACAGGGCCCCTTCCCCCACTTCCCACTCTCGTCAAGAATGGGAGGCTGTGAGAACCTTTAAGAACCTGGCCTGGGGCTAGCAGCTGGCGTGGTGGTTAAGAGCGCTGGACTTCCACATGGCCGACCATGGTTCGAGTTCCAGATCTGGCGGTTTGCTGTCTCACTGCTCTCTCTCTCTTTTTCTCTTTCTCTCTCTCGTCCCTCTCTGGACAAATTTAAATAAAGAAAGAAAAAGAAAAGAAAGTAAGAAAGAAAGAAAGAGAGAGAAAGAGTTCAAAAAAAAAAAAAAAGAGCCTGGCCCTTTGGGACCAGCAGATAATGTAATAGCTGCATCATCGCTGGACTCCCATGTAGTTGACCGTGGTTCGAGTCCTGGACCCGGTGACTTAAACTCACACTGAGTGCGTGTGCATGTGTGCCCAAGAGCCAAGAAGAGAATGGAGAAGGGATTGCAGCGTGCCCATCCCCCCTGGGGGGTGACTTCTCGCTTTCTGTCTCTCTCTGTCTTTCTGGTGAGTGCACGTGCCCTATAGCAAAAACCTCTCCAAAAAAAAAAAGGGAGGAAGAAGAAGAATCTAGCCCTTTGCACAGCACACACAGGTGCCATAGAAGGCATACCGGCTTGGAGGCCAGCTAGAATTAAATATTTTTTTCTAAGTTTTTTTTTTCTTTCTTTCATGAGCAAGATAGACAGACAGGGAAACAGCACCCCGACAGGGGCTTCATGCTGTAATCCACCCCAACTTCAGTCAGCCCTGGATCGTGGGCATACACATACCTGGTGTGTTCAGGGGATCTCTAGACAGGAGCCTGGAAGCTCCCCATGTGGGTCAGTGCCGCCCCCCCCCCCCCCCCCGGATCTGAATTCTAATTCCACCTCCATCCCTTACTGACTGTGCAAATAAAACTTCCCTGTGTCTCAGTTCCTGTCTGTGAAATGGGCATAACGACAGGCCCACCCTTGCAGGGTTGTGAAGATCCAGTGAATTACTCTGACTGCACGCAGTAGGTGTTTCATGTGTGTGGACTCCCCTTCCTCTTCCTAGTGGTTCCTTTGGCTCATCCACAGGGGATATGACTGTCTCCATCACCCAAGTTACCTGAAGGTTGCCAGATCCAACTTGATTCAAAAGCTCTTGTCCCAGAGGGTTTGGTGATGGCTGGAGATGTCACTCCCAGGATATGAACTCCTGTAGGGCAGAGAGGCTGCCTTTCTCCGCTCTCCATCCTCGGGGCGCTGACACTCTGCCTGTATACTGTTATACTGAGGTGCTTGGGACTTTCTTTATTCCAGCCAACTCCACAGCCATGCTCAGCGGGCCCCTAAGTGCGGGGACACATGTGAGGGTCTGTCCCATGGGTGGCATGTGGGACACTTTCACACTCAGGATCTCAGCTAATCCTCACCACCCCGTCAGGTGGGGCTGGTTTTGCTGTCCCCATTTCATAGATGAGGAAGCCAATGCTCAGAGCAGTGCAGAGCCTTGCCCAGCATTGCACAATCAGTACGGGGCAGAGAAGGGGTTGGAACCCAGCTGCCTGACTCTGGACTTCTCTGGTTTTTTCCAGAGCAGTTCACCTGTCTCTCAGTGGGTGAAGGAGGAGATGGGGTTAGAGTTTTCAGCAACTAGCTGTTACCAGGATCTCAAGGGGTCTCTGAACCATGGGACAAGGGTGGTCTGAGGGAAGTCCCAGTCTCTACGGAAGGATACTACAATGGGGGGTCAAGACTTGGAGAGAAATAAGGCAACTGGCCCCATGGAAAGCAGGCAGTCTGGGGCTGACCTGCGGTGCGGTGCGGTGGCTAGGAGCTGCACAGAGGAGGCCAGATCCCATGTGGCTGATCAGGGCTGATCAGTCCCAGCCCCACTGGTTTTGCGCTGGTGTGGGCACACACAGCCAGCATCCTGATGAGATGGAGAATTGGAGGGAAAAGGACTGCAGCATGGACTAGCCCTGTTACGGGCTGCTTTTTTGTTTGTTTGTTTTTTGTTTTTGTTTTTGTTTTTTCTCTCTCCCCCCTCTACTTTTGAGGTCAGAATGCAGAGACCCAAATTAAAGCAAAAGAATGTAATAGATTTAGGTTCAATATAAAAAAGGCATTTTTTTTTTTCTTTTTAACTTTTGCTAGAGGATTTGTGCATTTGCAGAAGAGAGACGGGGAGAAGGAGGTAGTGAGAAAGCACCCCCAGGGGGGATGACCACTCTGCAATTTCTTCTCCTCCACTTCTCCTTCCCTTTAGGATTTTGGGCATGCATGCACACACACCCAGTGTGTATTTTGAGCTACTAGGTCTACTAGTAGAACCATGCAGTCTGCCATGAGGGATCTAGCTGCCTTAACCATCAGGTCACACGCTGGCCCAGACAAGGCATTTTTAATAAGTAGAACTTTCAAAAGCAACACATTTGGGGCCAGCAGGTGGCATGATGGTTAGGTCACTGGACTTCCACATGACTGGCCACAGTTTGAGTCCTGGACCAGGCAGCTTGTTTTCTCACTTTCTCTCTCTCTCTGTCTCTCTCTGGTGAGCACGTGTGCTTTATAGCAAATTTTAACATTACAATAATAAATTTAACAAGTAATTCTTTTAAGATTTATTTATTTAATTTTTAATTTGACCAGAGAGGGACAGAGAGAGAGAGAGAGAAAGTGAGAAAACAAGCCATCAGGTCTGGGGATTGAACC
>NW_006204028.1:1397744-1401616 GCF_000334495.1 Tupaia belangeri chinensis | reverse complement strand
ATAAGACATTCTGGGGTGGGTTCGCCTCTCACTGAGCTTTGCTTCCTCCAAGGTGTGTGTGTGGACCATCTGTGCTCTCTAAGTGTCTGCAGGACCCTGTCACTGGAGGTGTTCACACAGAGGCTGGGGTGCCATGAATCCGGGTTGAGAGCTTGGACTCTGGATGGCAGTGGACTCGGACCCCAGTTCTGCAGTTTACTAGCTAAGAGACTGAACAAATGGCTGAGAATTTCTGAGCCTCGTTTTCCTCATCTGTAGAGTGGAGTTAATACCTACCACATAAAATTGTGAGGATCAAATGAGCATTGTATGTGGCTAGTAGAGCATCCAACCCTTGGGAAAGCCAATAATGCAGCTGCTGCTGCTGTTTTTTTCTCTCTTAATTGCCAGAGGGCATGTGGATTTGCCAGAGAGAGACAGAGACAGGGAGACAGAGGGAGAAATCACCTCCTAATGGGACATGGTCATGCTGGAATCCCTTCTCTGCCACTCCACCATGTTGGGATTTGGGGCATGCATGCACATGTGCCCGACATGTTCCGTAAGCCAGATGGGCCAGGATTTGAACTGTAGTCTACTGTGTGAGAGCCAGCTCTCTTAACCAGTAGGCTATGGGGCAAACCGGGCAGGTTTTTTTGGATGATGCAAGAGGAGACTTTGAAAAGCTCACAGAAAATAGAATTAAAGTACAAGTTTATTTTGGGGCAAAAAAGTCTCAAAATCCACACATAATATTTTCGTAACATGCACTTTTTTTTTTTAAATTTTCTTTTTTTTTAGTTTTTGCTATAGAGTGTGTGTGCTCACCAGAGAGAGACAGAGAAAATGAGGAAGTACCCCAGGAGGGATGGCCATGCTGCAACCCCTCTCCTCCATGGTCCTCTTGGGATTTGGGGGCACACACACATCCACCCCTTTAGCCTGTTTTCCAAGCCAGTGGGTCTGGGACTCAAACTGTGAAGTCAGTTATGTAGAATCCAGTCTTCACCAACCTACTAGCTGGCCCCATAATATACACTTTTCTTTTAAAGGAGAAAGAAACTTTTCTCTTTTTTTTTTTTTTTTTGGAGAAGTTTTTGCTATCGGGGGCACTGACTTGCCAGAAAGACAAAGAGAGACAGAAAGTGAGAAATCACCCCCAGGAGGATGGCCACACTGCAATCCCTTCTCCTCCATTCTCCTCTCGGGATCTTGGGCATGTATGCACACATGCCCGGCGTTAATTTAAGCCACCAGGTCCGGGACTCGAACCGCAGTCGACTACATGGGAGTCCAGTGACATAACCATTATGCTAACTGCTGGTCCCAGGAGAAAGAAAATTTTTTAAAAAATTATTTATTAATATTATTTTTCAATCTGATCAGAGAGAGATATAGCAAGAGAGAGGGAAAATGAGAAAGAAAGCTACCAGGTCCGGGACTTGAACTGTGGTTGGCCATGTGGGAGTCCCGCACCTCAACAACCATGCCACCTGCCAGCCCTATAATATATACTTTCTATGGGCTTTCTTTTTTCTTTTTTAAAGAATTAGTTATTTAATTTTATTTATTATGATTATTTTTAATTTGATGAGGAGATTGAAAAAGAGAAAGTGGGAAAGCAAGCCACCAGGTCCAGGACTTGAACAGTGGCTGGCCATGTGGGAATCTAACATCTTAACCTCCACACCACCTGTCGACCCCTCTATGGACTTTCTTGAAGACCGTTGTACAGAGTTGGGGTGCTGTATCATGGGCTACAGAAATTGGCAAGGTGCCTGCTAATGTCCTTCCAGTTCTGACATCCTTCCCTTCTATTCCATAAACTCAGGAAAGGAGCTAAGAAGAAACCAGAAGGCAGTTTGAGTGAATGTAGAAAACTGGGTTAAAAATAGACAGAACTCTCATTCAGGTCTGTAGGTACTGGAGATTCTTACCTCCTCCTGTCTTAGGCAAGACTCCCAGGCCTGGGACTGGACTCAGGGGCTCTCCTGGTTCCTGGAGAACTGGGACATCCTTAGTTCCAGAAAAGTTACCAAGAGTCCCATGAACAGCCCCTCCCCCCACAAGCCTAGCCTCGGTCAAGAACAGGGCCTGAACCTTCTGATTTGGCCATCACCTGCTCTAACCACAAGCCCTTCGGCAGCCCAAGCCTCTAAACCAGCAAGATGACGTGGAGGGTGGTGGTGGCTCCTGCGTGCCAGATGCCTCGGGCTGGGAGGGGCCCTTGGCAACTTTGGGACCAGCCCTCGGCCTCCAGCAGGGCTGCTCCTCAAAGTTCCCTGGTTCTTAGAACTAGAGGATACCTCGGAGATTCTGAGTCAGTGGGTCCCAAATTCTGGGATCAAGAAGGTCTAGGGCGGGCCCAGAAATCTGCATGTTAATGAACACCCCCAATGAGAAACCATCTGGCCCCTGTGCCCTCAGGTTACACATGAGTAAACTGGAGTGGGGACAAGACTAGCCAAGATGATCTGCAGGAATTGGACAAATGCCCTATTCTCTGGACCCTAGTACTGGGTGTTTTTCCACCCAGGGGCTTTTCCAGGTTTACCCCTCTACCCCCTTCCGAACCTCCTTCCCCCTTTTTCTCTGGGCAGAGAAGGGAAGGCGGAGTTCACAGGGAATTTTCTCTGGAGTTCATGCTCCCTGCCCTCATCAGTAGGCAGTCACACCAGAACCATCACCCTCCTGGCAATGGCAACTGAGAAAATGAGGTGGAAGTCTTGTACCCAAGTCTAGCAGGGGCCTCCCCAAGTCTAGCGTATGGAACATTGGATGGGGGCTAGGCCCATGGAGGGTCACACAAGCACGTATTTGGAAATAACTGCTAGGCAGATGGGAAATGTCACTCTGACGTAGACTAGCCTGTCTGTTCACGGCTCCCGGCATGGTGCTGCGCACCGGGCCGCATGATGTGCTGAGTACGTGAACAGAGCTTTGTGCTTCCTGGACTCAGTCATCTCCAGGGCAAGGGCCGTAGGGGCTCAACGGGTTGGAGAATGCCTAATGGTGGGCGTTCAAAAAGGAGGATGGCCTGGGAGGTGCAGCCCAGAGGAGGGAGGGGGTAAGCTCCTCCCCGGGCCCCCTGTAGTATGCATCAGAGTGATTGTGTGGATGTTGTATTTGTGACAGTGACCATGTGGCTCGTGTGTAACTGCGTATGTGGTGGGTGTGTAACTGAGACTCTGTGACTCCTTGTGGCTTGGGTGTGACCCATGCATTGCCCAGGAGCCGTGCAGTTGTGGCTGCACGTGACTATCTGTGTGGTTGTGTGTTGGTGTGACTATGTGCAAAGAAATGGGAGTTGCTTGTGCAATGCACGCCTCTCAGAGACTGGTGCTGGGTGTGCGGACAGGGCTGTCTGTGGAGCTGTGTGTTGCTCGGCCTGAGCTGTTGCACCCTGGTGTAGGGACAGCTGCCGCGGATGTGCGACTGTGGGACTGTGAGACTGTCTCCAAGCGGGCCTGACAATCTGGCTGTGCTTTCTGAATGTGTTGGTGCCACTGCAGGGTGGGTTACTGGCTCTGCTCGGTATATACGTGGCTGGGTGTCATGCCCTCAACTGTGTGTGTCACTGTGTGTTCCTCCGAGGGACTCAGTTGTGTCACTGTGTGTGACTGTGACTTGGCATGTGTGACATCGCATTCTCCCTCAAACCACCTTCCCAGGTGGCTTTGATGTGGTTGAGTTCCTGGGGACCAGAAGGACGCCTGCCTCACTCTTGAGAACTTCAAAAGATGGGGATCCTTCTTCTCAGCTTGGGGGGAAACCCATTTACCCCTCATCCTTACCCTCTCCCCTCTCGGCCTGCCTGCTCAGAGAAGAGGCCTGTTTGTTTTCCTATTTTTACTGCCTCAGATGAGTTCATGGCCGCAACTGACTCACCACTC
>NW_006204028.1:1382813-1397253 GCF_000334495.1 Tupaia belangeri chinensis | reverse complement strand
AGAGACTTGGGGAAGGAAGCAGGGTTGCTGGGCTGGGGCCTCTGCCCATGAGCCTGGGGCTCCAGGGCAGAGCCAAGGGAGGCCTCTGGCCCACTGCTGGTGGGTGAACACCTCCAGCTCCCTCTCGGAGCCCAGGCGGTCAGGAGACTTCTTTAGTGGTCACTGTCTTGTCCCCAGTCTGCTACCACCCATGAGAGGCCTCTCCTTGTCGACAAGGTCTGCGGTCTGCGCTCCCATCCATCGCAAGGCATTGCAAAGTGAGCTGGCCTTTCGGAGGTGAGGTGAGTGGTGAGTGGGCCAGTCGCCTGCCCAGCTCCACCTGGCTGCAGGTGCTCACACCTGAGGACTTCCAGCAGGGTAGGATGCCCTGGCTCAACAACATTGTTTGAGCGCCCCCTATGGGCAGAGCCTGCCCAGGTGGGAGAAGGCAGAGCTGGCAGGAGGCTCGCACCATTTGATGGGGAAGACACAGGCCTCTAGTCTCACAGGGGAGTTGGAATTCCCTCCAATATATAGGGTCTGAGGCAAAGAGCAGAGGGTTCAAACTACAGTTTCCTGGGCTGAGAGGAGAGTCAAGTTGGGAGACTGAGGAAGAACGCGAAAAGGAATTCGGGGACTTGGGTGCAGGCCAGGAGGGACAATACATCTTGGAGAGAGGGTGACCAGGAGGGCACGGGATGGGACAACGTTTTGGGAAATATAGACAGAGGTGGGAAGGCCAAGGTAGAATAGTCCTTATGAGAGATGACAAGGGAGGACTTGAAACGGACCCTGCCAATGTGGCAGAAGAACTCTACCTCAGCAGAGAGTCTGTGGATGAGAAGTCCCCTCTGGTATCTCCCTGGTGGCCCTCTGGCTGCAGCTGGCATGCAGCCACTGGAACCTGACAGCCCAGGAGGAAGCCCTGAGGCCTAGGCCTCTCCCCACTACCCTAACCTGGGGAGCAGGACACCCCAACTGTGCTCCCAGCCAGCATGCTCGGCTTGTAGGCCCTCTGCCCCTGCATCCGCCCTGAAGATGCCCCTGCCAGGCTCTCACCCAGCCAGTGGTTGAGGCCAGAAAACTTCTCTCCACCCCCGCCATCCTGGCCCACTGCCCTGGAGGCCCCTTCCAGCTCCTGGGACTAGCTAACTCACCAGATCCTACCCTCCGCCCCTCTGGCCCTGGCTGGAAACTCCCCCACTTTGAACTTAGGGGTGCTCGATCCCCCTCCTGGAAGAATTGAGAAGAGCCTCAAACCAAAGAGGCTGGACTTTGGGGAACTCACCGGGTAGGGCACTCACCCTCAGTTTCCCCATCTACAAAATGGGCCAGTGGTGCCCTCACTGCTGGGTTCCCGAGGTGGGTGGGGTAGGCTGCATGAGCTCATGGGCGTGAAGGCCCTGGTGAGCCGTAAATCCTCCGGGGCTGTGGGAGGGAGGGAAGCGGTGTTATTCCAGCTGGGCCTGGCTGCCCTCATGGAGGGCCTGGCTGGTGGGGCCTGGGGAACTGTGAGGGTCTCCGTGCCAAGTGCTGGAAACGGCAGAACCCGGAGCTCACACCCCACTGAGCGCTGGGTCGGGGAAGGCCCTGCAGAGGCCACACCTGAGACTGTGCAGGGGGACAGCTGCAGGTCTGGGACATGAGGGCTCTGGCTGAGTCACTTGGATGAGCGACTCTGAAGAAGCTGCATTTCAGAAAAGGGATGGTAAGAAACCTGAGGTCACCGGGCAACATCACTCTCAGCCTCTCCAACACCCTGCCTCTGCAGGCAGGCTACGGAGATGTCACCTTCTCTGTTTCTCTGTCCCTAGGTCAGGGCAGAGGAGGCTGAGGACGGTAGCTGGAGTAGACTTGGGTTTGTCTGGAGAATATTCTGGAGTTGCAACTATTCCCCAGGAAGGGCTCACCTTTCTCTAACCTGCAGAGGGACGTTTCCAGAGCCCTCTCCCTTGTTTTCAAGTGGGCAAACCAGCGTCCTTGGCATGGGCTCTCACCTCCTCCAGCCCGCCTACCCTCTCCCCCTCGTCACATGCTCACCTTGGCCTTACCCCATCAGCCTTTGAGCAGGCTGCTCCCCCACACCAGCCTCAGATCAAGCTGTGCCCCTGCCAGTTTCTAGCCACGTGACCCGGGGCAAGTCACTGCACCTCTTTGAATGTCAGTCTCCCCATCTGTGAAGTGGGGTGAATACTACCTCCCAGGGTGGTGAGAATGAAGAGATAACAGAGGAAGCCCAAGTCCTGTCCCACCACAAGGGACAGGCGCAACACCCTCCCCCATCTCAGGACCCCTCCCAACACCCATTCAGCTTTACAGATTTGCCTCACCTACTGCTTTGTAATAAATCAAAATGCATTATTTGAATACTTACCGTATGTTTAACACTGCAGCAAACCCCATGAGGCTGGGGGTGGGGGTCCTCTGTCCACCTGGAGACAGCAGCCAGCCTGTGTGACCAGGTGACTTCTGTCCATCCAATGGACCTGCTGGCTCAGTCACCATGCCCAGCTGAGCAAGCAGCAGGGCTCTGGAGGAGACAGAGAACGCTCAGGGCAGAAGCGGCTTGGGGAGGACTTCCTGGAGAAGGGGGTATTGGAAGACAACAGAGCAGAGGGAAAAGAAGGGCAGTGTGGACAGAGGGCCTGGCAGTAGGGTGACCGTGGTGTGCTCCCTGGGGACACAGGCAAAGAGCTAACGTATAGAGTTTGGGGAAACACAACTGTACTGCAAAGGCCGGGGCAGACACTGAGGCCCTTGAGAGCCAGAGGGATTTAGATCAGACGTGGCTATGGGAAGCAGGGAGCCACAGCAGGTTCTTGAACAGGGAAGTGATGGTCGAAAGGCAAGGGATGAGCCTCCCCTTTATTAATATCAGCTACAGTTTTGCTAGGTGCTTATCACACGTCTTCCCACTGAGTTCCCAAGCAACCCAGTAAGATACACGTTGTTACCTCCATTTCCAGACAGAGAAAGAGGAACGGAGACATTGAGGAAGCTCTCCTAGATCACCAAATAAGGGGAAAGTGAGGTGGCTGCCATCTGCCTAACCCCGAGTCTGCATGCCTGCAGCACAGCCCTGTCCCTGAGACGTGGGTCAGAATTGACGGGACCCTTCTTCTCTCCCAGCTCCCCTCTGCCCCCGCCCCAAGGACTCCTTTGTAGTTTGCTCCAGCGGCTGGAGGAGTGGGGGAGTCTCTGGAAAAGGCACTGAAGTTGCCTGGGAAGCCAGGTTTGTTTTGTGGGGGGGAGGGGAGAGATTTTTTGCTATAGGGTGCATGCACTTGTCAGAAAGATAGTGAGAAACAGAGACAGAAAGTGAGAAATCACCCCCTGGGGGAACGGCCATGCCGCAATCCCTTCTCCATTCTCCTCTTGGGATCTTGGGCACGCACGCACGCACACATGCCCGGCGTGAGTTTTAAGCCACCGGGTCCGGGACGCGAACTGCGGTCAACTACATGGGAGTCCAACGACATGGCCATTACGCCAACTGCTGGTCCTGGGAAGGCTGGTTTTGCAGCAGCTATGGACTAGAGAGGACAGGGTGATGGGACCACTCGCTTCTGGTCAGTGCACAGGGAGGAGTCTGGAGGGCCAGGGCTGGGTGAGGGGATAGTCAGAGGTCACTGGACTTTCGGCCTGCCCTCCTCCTCCTGGGAGGAGCAGAGGTTGTTGACGGCCCAGGAAAGTCAGAGCACGTTGAGGGAAGGATGAGGCACTGGGTTGGGTTTGGAACACTGCAGAGCCTGACACAGTGGCCAGGCAGAAACAGCCCGGCTCTGGAAACTCAGGGTCTGAGCTCGGTAGAGAGACTTCACCTCGAGGACTTCCCACATGCTCTTTCCAGTCCCCTCCAGATTGGGGACACCCAGAGAATGGGGACTGTGCTTCCTTGGCTGACACTCAGAGCTGGGTCCTGAAGCACGGTGGGTGCTGGGGGACAGCCCAAACAGGCACTGACGGGCAGCCTCCCTTACCCGCCCCCCATCTGTGCCCTTTGAGGCCTGGGAGCCAAAGGACCAGCTGCCTTTCTGAAATCCCTCTAAGGACCTTGTTTGTATTACCTGCTGAGCCCCCCAGCTCCTGGGTTACTCATGTGTGTCTCTCCCCTCCCCACGACACTCACATATTCACACACAGCTCCAGAGCACCCACTGTTCCAGGCCTTGTGCTGGGCATTGAGGATACAGCCACAGCCTCAGGGAGCCTTCATCCTGGGGTGGGAGACGCACATCACCACGCCATTAAAATGAACTCATTTCAGGCAGTAAATCAGTAAGGAGGGGTAAAACGCGAGAGGTGGGAGGGTACCAGGAGATGCGGGGGTGCTATTTCACATGGGCTTATCTCAGAAGACCTCTAGAAGACTCCTGAGTTTTGAATAACAAGAATATGGAAAAGTGCAGGGAAGAGCATTCTGTTGAAACGAACAGGTTGTGCAAAGGCCCTGTGGCAGGGGCGGGCCTGGTGAGGAGCAGCAAGAAAGCCCCGCAGCATGGACGGGATGAATGAGGGTGAAGGGAGGAGGACGGAGGCTGGAGAGGTGGGCAGGGCCCGGATGGTGGAGGGCCTTGTTATTGTGAGTGAGGTAGGAGGCCATGGGATGGTTCGAAGCAGAGGCAGAGGGCGTTCTCTGGCTTATGGTTATCCAAGTCCCTTTGGCTGAGGGGTGAGTGTCAAGGTCAGTTAGGGCCGTCTCTCCCCTCCAGGATCTCAATGCCTCCCAGCCCCAGATTCCTCTGCACATCCAGACACAGGCTCCAGGGAACATTCCAGAAGAGCTGGCTTCATTCATTTTCTCACAATTAGAAAGGAGAACCGCAAGGGAGCAGCCATCATGGAAAAACGGCCTCATCTGTCTTTGGGGGAGCCCTTTGTCCCAGTCTGGTGTGGGGGTGTCTCTGTGTCAGGGGCGCCTGTCTGGGGCCTGTACTATACCCCAGCGGAAGTTGTCCGAGTGGGGAGGGAAGGGGTGAAGTGGTGGAGCAAGAGGCCTCATAGTGAGGCCTCCTCCCCCACTCCCCTCCACCCTGCACAGCTCTGCACCCCTGCTGTGCCAGACTGGGGAATGGCCTCCATCTGGGCAGGGCCTGTGGAAGCCCCAGGGGCCTCCAGGGGCTGACCTTGGGGATGGACGGCCAGCAGCAGCCCTGGGAAGGGACTGAGTCAGATCCGGAGAGCAACATGGGGCAGCAACTGAGGTCACAGGCTGGTGACTGGAGGTGGCCTCCCCACCCGAGTCCTCCGCCCCCAGCTGGTGTTTGTCTACAGGGCCCTGGACTGTGTGCCAGGCGCTTCCTGGACTCCTGCAGCACTCCTGGGGTGCGGGGTGCTCACAGCCAAGGCTGGGCGTGGCTGGACCTCACTCTCCACCCTTCCTGTGGGCCCAAGTCGACCCTGCCCTCAGGGAGCCCAGTCTGAGGGCAGAGGTGCACCGTGTCCTGACAGAGACCCAGGTCTGAGGGGAGAGGCGGGGCCTGGCAGGGAGTCCTAGACGAGCCAGAGGCTGGACCCTGCCCTCACAGAGACGCTTACAGAACAGGGAGATGGAGATCAAAGGAAACTGCCTGGGTCAAGGCGGAACAGAAAGTAAGGGAGGGAGAGGGTGGCAGGAGGTGGGGACAAAAACAGTGGGATGGCTTGGAGGGGAACAGCGAGCCAGGCCAGGCCCCAGCTCAGGACTCTCAGTGTCACAGGACTCCCTGTCTGTGCAGCTGGGGCTCCGCCCACCTTTTCATGCCCTTGGTGGCTTCCCAGGGAGGAGCACTGGGCTCTGGGAGCCAAGGACAGGGGCTGTCCCCACAGGAAGGTGTGCTGGTGCCCACTGGGTCAGCTTGGCCTCTGACCTCTCACACCCACAGGGCACTGAGCCAGGGAGTTGTGCGAGAGTCAGGAGGCAGGGTGGCAGGCTGGCAGGGAGGGAGTGCTGTCTCCCACCGGCTCCCTGGGTGCGCTCCTGCAGGCTCCCCCAGCAGCCCTCCTGCAGCCCTGGCCTGCCAGCAGCAGGCCCTCCTCCGCAGAGTTGAGGCTGTCCGAGCTTGTTCGGCCCCAGGCTTCACACCCTGGCCTCTCCACCCCCTCACCCCCCTCACCTTCTGCCCAAGAACAGCAGCCAGAGGCCTGAGCCTGAGCCAGGAGGAAGGCCAGGAGCTAGAGTGGAGTTGCAAGGCTGGGCCTCCCAGGCCATGGGGAGTGTCAAAAGGCCCCGGACAGAGCCCTGCACAGAGTCCTGCACTGCGGGCTTTCCTGCCTGAGGTGGGCATCGGCGAGTCTGGAGCAGGAGAGCAAGACTGCCCAGATGGACTCAGCTTAGGGGCGCGAAATCAGAGGGTGCTGGTGAGAGCAGGCTCCGTGTGGAGGGAGAGTCACTCAGTCACTGAAGGTGGCACTGGCTGCCGGGGGAGGCAGTGAGCTGCCTGTCAAGGGAGGCATCCAAGTAGAGGCTGCAGAGATTAGTCATCCTCTCACTGACCAGTCACAGAGCAGGTCTGCAGGGTCCAATCCAGGCAGTACAAGTGGGGAGGCGGGTACTGAACCACATGGCACTGCAAAGTCCCTGCCAGGCCTGAGAGCCAAGACTGTGGTCTGGGCAGAGTTCTTGGGGAGTTTGAGGGGACACAGAGAAAGGGTTTCTGTGGGGGCTGAAGATGCGCCTGGCCCCAGGCTCTGAAGCCTGCCCAAGCCTTGGACAAGCTGCCCTAGACTGCAAACCCGCCCCAGGGGTGGTAGGGGCTTAGGTCCTGGGGGTGCAGGGCGGGGAAGGGGAGCCAGACAGCTTCTTAGAAAGTGGCAGGCAGGTGAGCGGGGCTCCCCAGTGATAATTAAGGAACAAAGGTGCCGAGCTGCAGGGAGCCTGCGCAGGCCTCTGGGGCAGGCCAGCTAATGGGAGCCTGGAGGAGAGGTAATAACCAGCGGAGGAGCTGAGCAGACAGCCCGGCGTCGCGCCGCCCACAAGCCGCCCCCTCGCCCTCCTGCGCCAGAACAATAACCCGAGCGCCCAGCTGGGGGTGAAAACACTGGATGATACAGGGCGCCCTGTTCGCGTTCCAGTGAGGTTGCAGCAGGGAGGCGGGTTTGCAGGGACAAGGGCCTTGGGGGAGCCCCAGGCCTGGCGGTGGACGAAGGTGGGTCAGGGCGAGGTTAGGGATGGGGCCGAGAACATGGGCAGGTGGACATTCGTCCAGGATCTTGGCGTGTGCGGTGCTTGGGTGGAGATGTCCTGCCCAGTCTTAAAAGGAGCAGTGTCCACAACCCCCGCCCCTTGTTCTGGTGATGAACCTCCCCTGGCCCTCAGGCAAGAGGTAGTCACTGAGGCATGAGTTCTGGGCTCAAGTCCTGGGGTCTGCTTCTGCTTTGGTTAGTAGGTGACCCTGGGCGAGGGTCTGGACCTCACCTTCCTCACCTGCTGAAATAAAAAGCACCATACAGGGTGGGTAGGATGGGTCAGTGGGCATGGCCCTGGCCCAGACGCATGGAAACCCAAGTCCCACACCGAGCGTCACACCAGTGCAGTCCCTGCCTGAGCCAAGGGCGAAATCTACTCACAAAGCCTCGCTCAGCGTTTGGACCGCCCACACACTCGCCCACACACACACCTGGGTGTCGCACCTGGGAGTAGGATCCCACAATGGCATGTGTATCTGTAGTGTGTGCTCCCCGGCTGCACCCCCAGATCGAGGCCTGCAAAGCCACCCCAACTCCGAATCACCCCGCAGTGTGCGCTCTCACTAACCACACAGAGCCCGCTGAAGGATAAAGGCCAGTGAATTGCAAATATGCTCATAGGGATGCGAGTGCACGCACACACCAGACACACGCCGGCGTGTGCCTACAGCTTTGGGAATACAGGCCGGCAGATGGCATGGAGGTTAAGGCACTGGATCCCCCATGGCTGGCAGCATGGTTTGAGTCCTGGACCCAGTGGTTTGAATGTCACACTGGGCACGTGTGTATGCATGCCTGAAGTCCCGAGGAGGCGATGAAGGAATTGTGGCGTGGCCATCCCTCCTGGGGGTGATTTCTCACTTTCCCTCTGTCTGTCTCTCTGGTGAGCACACAGGCCCTGTAGCAAAAAGAGAAACTTTGGGTTTCCAAAGAGACAGGTCATCCTGTGTCAAGACCGAAGACCACTCCACAACCGATGGTTGTCCAGTCCCTGACGGTTTCTGCGTGCACATGCATTGTGCAAGTGTTCGCAGGCACACAGCCCTGCTGGTGCACTTGGCTAGCACAGTCATTGGTCCTCTCGCCACATCCCTCCTTTCCCTAATCTGATGCAGCACAGTGCTGCCCGATTCATCTTTGTGAGACTCAGCTTTCTTTGTGTCTCTCTGTTGTTCCAACACCCTACATGGCTCCCTACTGCCCTGTGAGAATAAGCCCACGTGCTGCACCCTGTCATTCCTTCCTCCTGCTCTGCAGCATTTCCCCTACTTCACAGGACTCCAGGAACCTCATCAGAAGATATCAGTGCTGTCCCTGTCTAGTCCTCGAATCCCCAGCACAAGTGGATTTTTGTGTACGTTTCCATAATTGGGTCTGTTTGACTTTTCTCCCAGCTTTCCTGAGGTACAGGGCACACTTGGGGACCAGCCTCCCGTTGAGGTTCTGGTGATGAGCGCACACCTTGTCCTGACCTGGCCCGTCTTGGCTCATTACAGGCAGCTGCAGTTATCTGCGCTTAATCTACTGAAGGCAACCCAGCTGGGTTCCACTCCTGCTGCCTCTTGGAAGTTTTCTGTCATCTCTTGCCCTGCAGCTCTGCCTTCAGCCTTCCCTGCCTTTGAGCGAGGGATCGTTTCATGTCTAGGGCTTCTTCTCTGCCGTGAGACTCTGAGCCTCCTGGGGACAGGGGGCACGGGATAGCACTAGTGCTCAGACAATGGGTGCCTACCGAGGGCGCACACCCACAGGCACACCCACAGCTCCTGTGTGCCAGTCCATCCCTGCATTCTGGGTACACATGGAGACTGCAAGAATTGATGCCGGCGTGCATTGGAGAACCCTTAGGAGGCCCCATTGTGCCTGCCCTTTGCCACCATGTTTAGGGACCCCTGGCCCAAGACCCAGCTGCTCCAAGTTCCCCAATTCTGTCCCCAGCTCCCTCCAGGGGAGTGAGCACAGCTAAGGGATAGGTCACAGGTGCCTCCTCTGCCCTCCTGCCACCTGCAGACTGTCACAGCCTTTGTTCGACTTGTGGCATACTTGCAACTCCCACGCGCCCACTCGGACCCCCTCCCTGAGCTGTTTCTCCCTAGGACACATCCCCTTCTACAGGCTTATCACCTGTTGATTGCTTCCAGTCCTTTCCATCTGTTCTTTTAGAGCATGAGCTCCCTGAGGCGGGGACTGGGCTATTCAGCCGGCCTGTGTCTCCTCAGTGCTAAGACTAGTACCTGGAACAGGGGGCTTATTCTCTGGAGGGAGGATGGAGGGAATGAATTTCTTCTCCCCTCTACTGAACCCCTGCCTCTAGGAGGGCAGAGTCCATGCTCCAGACCTGTCTATCCAGTGCCCAGTGCCAGGTGGGGTGCCCAAGAAGAGGCGAATGAGCAGTGGTGGCATCGGCAGTGTCTCTGTCCAACACAGCACAGCAGGGCCACTCCGTGCAGCCATGGGCAGGGAGGGCGAGAGGGCTCCCTGTCTGCTGGGTCTGCACACACACCCAGTTCTGATCCGACAGACCCTCTCGCTGACCAAACTGCGGCCTTGGGGACGGGCAGGAGAGGGGGTAGGAGTCACAGCTGGCTTCTCAGGTGTTCTGGAAGGAGGAGGGGGAGCCAGTGGCCATGGCTCTGAGAAAATGGAGACCGAGCAGAACCACTCACCCTGTGCACCCTGGTGGGCCATGCAGCCAGCTCCTTCCTATAGGGCCACTTCAGACTTCTCTCAGCCTCTCCAACCTGGTTTCTCCAACTGAGAAGTGGAACAAATAATATTAATAGTACATGCTCATGAGAGAAGTGGCTAGCCCTGAGTGGGCCCTCGAAGGTCATCATTGCTGTGAGGTTGCTGATGATGGTGACAATGAGAAAAACAGGTGTCGCTGTCCAACACAGCACAGCAGGGCCACTCCGTGCAGCCATGGGCAGGGAGGGCGAGAGGGCTCCCTGTCTGCTGGGTCTGCACACACACCCAGTTCTGATCCGACAGACCCTCTCGCTGACCAAACTGCGGCCTTGGGGACGGGCAGGAGAGGGGGTAGGAGTCACAGCTGGCTTCTCAGGTGTTCTGGAAGGAGGAGGGGGAGCCAGTGGCCATGGCTCTGAGAAAATGGAGACCGAGCAGAACCACTCACCCTGTGCACCCTGGTGGGCCATGCAGCCAGCTCCTTCCTATAGGGCCACTTCAGACTTCTCTCAGCCTCTCCAACCTGGTTTCTCCAACTGAGAAGTGGAACAAATAATATTAATAGTACATGCTCATGAGAGAAGTGGCTAGCCCTGAGTGGGCCCTCGAAGGTCATCATTGCTGTGAGGTTGCTGATGATGGTGACAATGAGAAAAACAGGGTGGTTGTCTCAGACCCCTCTTCTGGCCTTTGAGTTACAGAAAGCAGGACCCCAAGGAGCTGGGCCTTTGGGAAGCCGAAGGCTGTATGGGGACTTGGGGACCCAGAGAAGAGATGGCTGAGCCAGTGGCAGGCAAGGCCCAGGGAGCCCATCCTGTCTACAGGAGAACAGGGAGACTGAGGCTGAATGAGCCCCTCTGAGTCCCCTTGCACCATACATTATGGGTCACAGGAATGCATCAGGACAGGGCACTTGAGATGGCTCCTCGTCACACAAGAGCCACCAGCCCAGGGAGAGAATGTCCTCTTCCTGGAGGTCCAGTGATGGCAAGCAGCTTCCTGGACAAGGAGCCGGAGGACCCATACTCCAGCCTGAGTGCTGTCTCCCCCTCACCTTGGGGCCAGTCAGTCCCTGTCCCTGAGCCTCAGTGTCAGCCTCTGTCAGACGAGAGGACTGGATGGGGTGGACTCGATGCTGCCTGACTGCCACGGTTCTTGAGGGACAGTGAGGTGGCATCTGTCTGCACGGAGCCTGGCACATAGTCGGTGCTGGGTAAATACTGGGGTCCGCATGTGGGCAAAGTATCCTCTGAGGACAGAGGGGCAGGGCTCCCCTGCCACCCTACCACCTGCGCTTCTGCCAAGGAGTGATTCCTCCTCCAGAGCCAGGGAGTAAGGCCCTAGGTGGCCTCCTCGCGGGCCCCCGCCTCTTTCCAGTCAACCATCTCTATCCTACCTCTGCCTGGCGACCTCTCAGCACCCTGCAGTCCCTGCCCTCCTCACCGCCAGCCGCAGGCCAAGCTCCAACCGCTATTGGCCTTCTGCTTCCCACTGAGCCCCTGGCTGCCAGTCACCACCTGGCCCTCAGATGGCAGCTGTCAGGGAGGCCAGCCGGGCTTCCCAGCAACCTGCTTACAGACAGGTCCTGCTCTCTGGAGGGACTCCGGATTTCATTCCCCAGGCAAAGCTCGAGGTCCCAGCTAGTAATCCAAACTTCAGTGCCCAAGACTTTAGAAGCATAAGGGATCATCGTCCCAAACCCGAGCTCCGCCTCCACACATGGGCTGTGTCCCCTTCCACTGAGCCCCTTCCCGGCTCCTGAAGCCTCCACCCTGCCCCCAGACCACAAGAAGGTCCTGATCTGCAGGAAGGCAGTCTACATGCCCCCGTGAGGTGGAAGAACCATTTTAATGGTGCCTTCCGCACAGACTGGGGCGTCCAGAAGGGTGCCCACCTGCCTGCTGGAGCCAGGGAGGGCACAGCTGGGCTGAGACCGGAAGTGAGCATTGGATTTGCCCACCATGAATGGCGAGGGGAGGAGAGGTCATCGCAGGCCAAGGCAGGCACAGAGCAGTGCTGTGTGTTTGGGAAACCCTGGTCCAGAGCTGTGTGAAGACATTCAAGGCACGGGCCGGGAAGCTGGCAGAGCTGGGCTGTGCGGCAGGAAATGGGGAGCAACGAAGCAGGTCACCCCCTAAATGTGTGGGACCCAGCACAAGAGTACAGTTGGAGGGTTGCCAATCAAGGTAATAACAGGGCCAGCCTGTGGCATGGTGGTTAAAGCGACTGAGTCTCACACGGCTGACTGTGCAGTTTGAGTCCCGAACCTGGCAGTCTGAAAAACACGAGAATGGAGGAGAAGGGATTGCTCCATCCCTCTTAGGGCACTTTCTCACTTTTCCTTTCTCTTTCTGTCTTCCTCTGGTGAGGACATGTCCCCTATGGCAAATTAATAAAATAGAATACATTACTAAATAAAATATGTTCTTCTGGGCCAGCCTGTGGTGTAATGGTTAAGGTACTGAATCCCATGTGGCCGACTGCAGTTTGAGTCCTGGGCCCAGCAGCTTGAGAAACACACCAGGCATGTGTGAGTGGCCAAATTCCCAAAAAGAGAGAAATGGAGAACTGCAGCATGACCATTCCTCATGGAGGGTGCTTTCTCTCTGTCTCTGTCTCTTTCTAGGCAGTACACATGCCTCTGGCAAATTTTTTTTTAAGAATTAGTTTATTGGGACCAGCAGTTAGCGTAATGGCTATGACGCTGGACTCCCACGTAGTCGACCGCGGTTCGCGTCCTGGACCTGGTGGCTTAAAACTCACACCGGGCGCGTGTGCGTGCATGCCCAAGATCCCGAGAGGAGAATGGAGGAGAAGGGATTGCGGCATGGCCATCCCCCCTGGGGGGTGATTTCTCGCTCTCTGTCCCTATGTTTCTCTCTGTCTGTCTGGCGAGCACATGCACCCTGTAGCGAAAATCTCTAAAAAAGAATTCATTTATTGAACTTTATTCATTTATTTATTTATTTTAATTTAACTACAGAGGGACAGAGAGAAAGGGAGGGAAAGTGAGAAGGCAAGCCCACAGGTCTGGGACTTGAACCATGGTCGGCCATGTGGGAGTTTAGCGCCCTTAACCACCATGCCACCTGCCAGCCCCCTTTTTTTATTAAAGTTCTTTCTCCCTTCCTTGACAACATGCCTTTATAACAACAAAATTTTAAAATTTTATATAAAGCCATAGTTTTCATATGGCTGAATATTTATGTGACTAAAATATTCTAATCTATTAAAATGAAAAGGCAAAATATGAATTACAACTATTGATCGAGGTTACCCAATTAAATCTAAAATTTTAATTTAAAATTTTGTAAATCTAATGAAATCTTTTTAAAAATAAATGCATTGTAATTTTATTATAATGCATTATAATTCTATTATAATAAATCTTATTATAAAATACAATGCACTGTAATTCTTTTTTTCTTTCTGCCATAGGGCTTGTGTGCTCTCTGGAGAGAGACAGACAGAGACAGAGAGAAGTAAAGTGAGACATCACCTCCAGGGGGATGGCCATGCTTTAATCTCCTCTTCTCTGTTCTCCTCCTGGGATTTTGGGCATGAACGCACACTTGCCCAGCATGATTTTCAAGCCATTGGGTCAAAACACAATCAGCCATGTGGGAATTCAGTGCCTTAACCACCTGCTGGCTGGCCCCCAGAGCATTGTCATTCTAACATTCAGTTGTCCATCAAATTTTGTCAATATAAAGATTCACTGTTCAATTTCATGGTTCACTAAGACCTACCTTTATAAAAATTAAGAGTTATATGAATTATTTAGCAGTGCAAAATACTTCTCAACTTCAACGTGCATCTATTTTGAGTACTACGCTACTTTGCAATACCTCTGGAACTCAAAAAGAAGCAATGCATGGATACACTAGAAATTTTTGTTCTATAAGAATCCATTGTTGGGGGACCAGCAGTTGGCGTAATGGCTATGTCGCTGGACTCCCATGTTAGTTGACCGCTGTTCGAGTCCTGGACCCAGTGACTTAAACTCACACCAGGTGCATGTGCGTGCGTGCCCAAGATCCTGAGAGGAGAGTGGAGGAGAAGGGATTGCAGCGTGGCCATCCCCCCCTGGGGGGTTATTTCTCACTTTTTGTCTCTCTGTCTCTCTCTGTCTTTCTGGAGAGCACATACACCCTATAGCCCAAGAAAAAAAAAAAGAAATTCATTGTTGGTGCTGACAGGTGGCACAGTGGTTAAGGCACTGAACTACCACATGCTCAACCACAGTTCAAGTCCCAGACCTGAAGGCTTGCTTTCTCACTTTCCCTTTCTCTCTTTGTCTCTCTCTAGGCAAATAATAATAATGATAATTAATAAAATTAAATAAATAATTTCTTTTAAAAAGGATCCACTATTGGGTGGCATGGTGCTTAGGGTAGCTGGATCCCAGATGGCTGACTGCATGGTTTAAGTCTTAAATTTGTCAGCTTGAGAAACATGTCAGGTGCATGTGCATGCTTGCCCAAAATCCTGAGGGAGAAATGGAGAAGAAGGGGTTGTGGCGTGGCTTTCCCCCATCGGCGAGAGGGAGTGTTTTTTCACCCTCTCCCTTTGGTCTCTCTCCAGCAAGCACACAGCCTTCTAGCAAAAT
>NW_006204028.1:1380567-1382274 GCF_000334495.1 Tupaia belangeri chinensis | reverse complement strand
TTCTATCTCTCCGTCTCTCTCTGTCTTTCTGGCAAGCGCATGTGCCCTATAGCAAAAACCTCTCCAAAAAACAAATAAATAAATAACATTGCATATATGCTATCTCAAAGAAAGATTTAATAAATACAAGAACTTTTCAAAAATTTCATGAAAATTAATAGCATAAAAAAACTATGCACATATATTTTTTTCAATTTTGCACTGAAACAAGCTCACACTTTAATTCCATTTCTCCATAGACTTTTTTTTTTTTTGGAGAGGTTTTTGCTATAGGGCGCGTGCGCTCATCAGAAAGACAGAGAGAGACAGAGAGACAGAAAGCGAGAAATCACCCCCCAAGGGGGATGGCCATGCCGCAATCCCTTCTCCTCCATTCTCCTCTCGGGATCTTGGGCACACACACACATGCGCCCAGCGTGAGTTTAAGCCGCTGGGTCTGGGACTCGTACTGTGGTCGACTACATGGGAGTTCAGCGACATAGCCATTATGTTAACTGCTGGTCCCTCTCCATAGACTTTTAAAAACATCTCCTCGGGGCCAGCAGGTGGCATGATAGTTAAAGCCACTGGATTCCCACATAGTCGACTGCAGTTCAAGTCCCAGATCTGGTAACTTGCTTTCTCATTCTCCCTCTCTCTCTTTCTCTGTGTCTCTCTGACTAAACTGGAAAATAATAGTAATAATAATAATAAATAAAGTTAAATAAAATAATGATTTAAAAATCTCCTCATATATCTATTTCTTTTTTATTTCACCCCAACACTTGCACAGATTTCATCTGTGTCACTGGCATACAGACACGGTTGTTTTTGTCAAGGACTTAGGGCAGAAAGCCCCTGATCAGGCCCTGACTGGTGTTAGTCACAGAGCAGATGTTGAAAGCCGTGGGTGGTGCCAGGCAGTGCTCAGAACCAGATCCCGCATGACCTAACACCCAGGAGTCTTTACCAAAGAGAGCATCCGTGTTGCATTTACATGACAGGGACCCGAGCACAGCTTGCCTTGAAGAGGTTGAGCAGAGAAGAGATCCGGTGGGCTGCTCCTCCTGGAAAGGCCACTGTGGAAGCTCTGGGAAGTGTGTCTGCTGGTAAAAGGAGACTGGAGAATTCTTAGGGACCGTGGGCGTAACTTCTGGGGTGCCAAGATGGAAGCTTGGACTAGAGAGGTAGATAGAAGTACCGAGAGGTAGTGAGAGTTAAGAGGGACACTTTCTCCTTTCCCGTGGTGTCTGGAACCTTCTCTCCAGTTGGGCCTGGGAGTAGGTCACAGAGAGACAGGCAGCCAAAGTAAGAGAAACCGTGAGTCAAGGGCAGAAGCTGATGGAGGCTGACCGCCTGAGCTACGCCATGTGCTCCACGGTCAGGCGGTAGTTGAAGGGAGACCTGGAGACCTCCCCAGGGAGGTGCAAAGAGAGGGCTGCATTAGACTTCGGGGAGCCTTGCTCAAGAATGGGTGCACAGTGGAGGACAGGCTGGGGGCAGGGCCCAGGAGCACCCAGCCTCAGAAGCCACGCCAGGCAAGGCTTGTTCAGTTTGAGGCCGAGGGCCGGAAGGCATCAGGCTGGACAAGATGACCTCACAGGGAACCTTTCCAACTTCAGCTCCTTGCCCTTCTCCCAAGGCTAAAACTCCACCCGCGTCCTCCACACTCCACCATGTCTACACCTGGCAGCCCTTGCAGATGGTTATCTGCCCTCCCCCCCGCCC
>NW_006204028.1:1352952-1378831 GCF_000334495.1 Tupaia belangeri chinensis | reverse complement strand
GCCCGCCCGCCTGTCCGTCTGCCAACAGCCCCACTCCTGGCCTTTCATCTCCTGCCACAGCAGCCGGCCGATGCTGCAATCCCCCACCCCCCGGCTGTCCAGCCCCACAGCTTCTCCTGAGCTCAGGCCCCACGGAGGCCATAGGCTGGGGTCCCCTAGGGCTTAGGCCTCCTGGTGCAGACCTGCCCAGGGTGGTCTGCGGGTGCAACCCCTCATCAGCTTGAAAATACATACACCCATCATGCACCTTCAGTGTCCCATGAGACACATCTGAGGCTCATCCCCACCGTCCTTTCCTCTGTGGGCAACTGCCTTCTCTCAGTTCCCCCCTCAGGACCCCTGCAGTCCTTAGAGCCCCTTTCCTGCCCTGTCCCTTCTGACTTGAAGGCCCAGGCAGCAGGGGAGAGGCAGCAAAGTCGCAGGAAGCTGGGTGATTCTTGGGACAGGCACTGCAGGTGATCGCTCCGTTTTCTTCACCTGGCTGTCTGCTTCCTAGGAGCAGCAGGGGCAGGTAGGTGCTGAGGCAGGGGGACATGTGAAGAGACCAGTGGCAGGTCAGGGTGATGAGCTCCTCGGGTGGATGGGTTGCTACCACGGCTATCAGTCCGAGCCCCAGCCCCAGCTCAGAGCCTCGGAAAACATAGGCTGAGTGACTGGCATTTGTGGGGGGTGGGGAGGGGTGTTGAGATAAACCGTCTGTGACACTGGGGATGGCAGTGGCCTGTGGAGGTTAAATTAGGGGTGGGCAGAGGAGAAGATGCTTTGAAGGGGGGCGTAGGCTGTGGCGATAGCTCAAAGGTGCCACTAGGGTTTGATGTAGGTGAGGCTGAAACATGCCTCCTCCTCCAGCTGGGGGCGAGTCCAGGCCACAGCAAGCTTGGCCATCCTCTTGCCTCCAGCAGAAAAGAGCAAAGTGTATCCGACTGAGAGGACAGAGGCTTTGTGTAGAAACCCCTACCCCATACCCGAGCCCCAGCCTTGGGCACAGACGGTTGGGCCTGGCCAGAGCTCTGCTGGCCATAGTCATCCAAGAACCAGGCCAGGATGTGTGGCAACCCCAGGCAGGCTGGGGGTCTCTGAGGACAGACACTGGGTCTTCGACACCTTCCTACCTGCTCCGCCACAGTGCGGGGGGCACTGCCCACTGCTGGGTGCAGCCAGGTGCCCTTCCTGAAGCCCTGGCTCACTTCCTCACAGCCCTGCTGCAAATACCTGCTGTATTCCAGGAGCTGTGCGGAGGACAGGGACACTGGAGTTCTGACTTCACACCCAGCTGTCTGCCCATTGGGGACAGACAGCCAGCCAGAGGAGGTTGCCTACAGGAAGCATGGCTTCCTGAGCACAGTGCCGAGGTGGGCAGGAATTAAGGAGGTATGTACTCATTGCAGCGAGGGAATAGAACCGGCAAGAACAGGATCATCACACCACACAGAGGATGAGGGCCAGCCGGATATGCTGGCTACCAGAACATAGACCTACTGTCCGAGGAAAAGCACAGGGAGAACACGTGTTCATGGACAGGGCAGAAGTGCTCTGTGGGGCAAGAGGGGTGCTGGGAAGAGTGTGAAAGGAGAACACATTTTACTTTCCTACCCCATTGAATCACACACAAGAATGTATTCATCTGGGGACCAGCAGTTGGCGTAATGGCTATGTTGCTGGGCTCCCATGTAGTCAACCGTGGTTCAAGTCCCGGACCCAGTGGCTTAAACTCATGCCAGGCACGTGTGCGTGCGTGCCCAAGATTCTGGGAGGAGAATGGAGGAGACAGGATTGCAGCATGGCCATCCCCCTTGCGGGTGTGTGTTTGTGTGTGTGTGTGTGTGTGATTTCTTGCTTTCTGTCTCTCTGTCTCGCTCTGTCTCTCTGTCTCGCTCTGTCTTTCTCGCTCTGGTTTCTGCCCCATAGCAAAAACCTCTCCAAAAAAAAAAAAGAATGTATTCATTTGGGGACCAGCAGGTGGCGTGGTGGTTAAGGTGCTGGACATTCCCACATAGCCGACCACGGTTCAAGTCCAGGATCTGGTGGCTTGCTTTCTTACTTTCTCTCTCTCTCTCTCATTCTCATTCTCTCTCTCTGTGTGTGTGTGTGTGTGTGTGTGTGTCTGTCTCTGGTCAAATTAAAATAAAATAAATGAATAAATAAAATTAAAAATAAAAAAATCTAAAACCAGATTATTTGAAGACAGTTGATAAAAATCATACATCCTTTTTTTAAAAAAAAGAAAAAAGAATGTATTCATTTATTACTTGTGGCATTTCAAAATACATTAAGTGGTAAAATCCGAAGTGTTGGGTTTAGTCAATAGTAATGTCAGTGTTTGTTGCTTGGGTGTGATGAAGCTACCCTACTGGTACAGGCTGTTAACCACAGGGAAACCGAGCAAAGGTTGAATGGAAATTCTCTGTTCTATATCTGCAACTTTTCTGCACATCTAAAATGAGTCTAGAATTTAAAAGCAAGTGTTAACAAAATATAATAAATATATATATTTTTAAATGCCTCCTTCAAAGTGCTACCACTAAAAAAATCCATTTTGGTACCCTGACACGCTGGCGGCTGGCACCACCTGGCAGGGATATGGGTTAGGGGAGCAGCCAGTTGCAGGAGGGGGGTCGTTGTATGGAGCCCAGCTGGATAGGGACAGTCTCAATGTTTAACTGGCAGGACCAGGAAAGTTTGTCTTGTTGGTTCAAAGAAAATCTAGGCTATTGGCAAGCCATGCTGATAACCAGCCAATCCAATATGGCGCAATGAGGTTATGTGGCAAAATTTAGGAGCTGTAAGTGTAAAGTGGGGGGAACCTGATCAGACATTGGGGGGTTAACAGCTCATGTCGGAGGTGAGTGAGAGATAGGTAAGAAGGGAAGAGGGCTTCTTAAACAGAGGGCCTGCACGTAGTTCCCTGGGGATGTGGCATGGAGGTGAGGGGCAGCTCAGGGCCTAAGACAGAGCATGGCACATGGAGTCAAGGACACTGGCCAGGAGTCCAGACTCCTTACTCACTGTGACCTTGGGCAAGTCACTGAAACTCTTAGGGCCTCCATTTCCTCACCCATAAAATGGAGATTATCATTCATCTGGCCTCCCTGCCTCCCAGAGTGCTTGTAAGCGTCACATAAGACAATCATCGTGAAAAGGCCTGGCGTGGGGCAGAATCACGCTGGAAAAATTAGCAGCGAGTCTAGAGGGGGATGAACGGTGGGCACGCCCTCCCTGACCAGCACCAAGGTCAGCTCTGGCCCTGCGCGGTCCCGGCTGTGGTCCTTGGAAGAGCTCCCTATGGAGCCCTTTCCAGGAGCCGGTGTCCTCCCCACAACGCTGGGAGGCAGATGCCAGGCCCCAGGAGATATGCCAGAGTCCCCCACGGTGGGTGGAGGGCAGGCAGTGGGGGCCTGGGAGAGCCGGCTGCCACGGATGGGAAGATGCTGAGGTGGAGATGGAGGTATCTGTGAGGGCCCAAGCCCAGGGGGAGAAAAATTCTTGCTGGAGCTGTATAATTAAAATCCTATTAAGCGGCGCCTGGCAGTCTCCCATCAACCCCCACTGAGGCTCCACCGAGAACCCTCACAGCAGCTGTGGCACCCTGTTCTGTGGGCACAGGCTCAGGGCCGGCCTGGCTTGGGGAGAACTGGGGGCCAGGCTGGCCTTGGGCAGAGCCAGGGCAGGCCTGAGTAGGCCCATGGGATGGGAGTGCAGTCTATCCGAGGCCACTTGTAGAGGCCACGTCCTGAGGCAGCCCCTGTCTGGGGCAATGTTCTGTTCTCTTCCTGCTTCCAGGGTCCTCTTTCCTATGCAAGCTGCCAATGACGCCCTATTTAAATTCTACCCACCTTCTTTGTGCTCTAGCCCCTCAATGGTCACGTAGTTTGCATTCTCCCTATAACTATGTCCTGAGTATGCTGGGGTCTTGCTTCTGCCGTCGGACTGGTTCCTGTCTCCCCCATCACTCTGGAGCACTCCCCACAAGCAGAGGGCAAGCATTCTGAGTTCCATGTGCTCCGGGATTGACTGCTCTCCCCTCAGGAGGGGCTCCATCTGGAGTCTTGGTATCCCAGCAAAGCAACAGAGCTCTAGGCAGAAGAAGGAGGACCTGGACCTGGGGGTTGTCCCCCATCCTGGGAGTGGCCTGGAGAAGAACTTCAGAAACAGGGCTAGTGAAAAGGAAGGTAGAATGGAAACAAAAGCTGGCTGGGTCCTGGCCCTCCCCTCCGAAGAAGGAATCCCCACATCCTTCCTGATCTGTCCTGGCACTGCCTCCAGCCTCAGCCTCTGCTTCATAGCTCTGCCCCTTGGGTCACAATAGGGGCAGATGGTCTGATGCCCTTGTGCCTGACATAGCCTGCCCCTTGGCCCTGCCCCAGTGCCAGGGGACTAGGAAGAGGGGTTGCAGGCAGACTGCCTGGAGCACCAAAATGCTGGCAATAGCCTAGACTCCCTCATGGAACGGGGCAGGGGACAGGTTCTCAGAGGTGCTAGGACCCTCTCCCCTGTCACCACACAAGACTGCCCTGAAACCAGTCCCCAATGGACCAGGAAGTTTCCCTTGATCCTCCCAGACCTCTAGGGGAGAGAGTTTCACTCCCTTCTCCAGAATCCCTCCAGGATCCCAAAGGAGTGTCAGGACCACACTCACTGCCCTTTGACCTCTCCAATCAGGTTCTGCCAGTTTCTTACAGACCACTTCAAAGCCCAGGATCTCCTCACCATGCAGAAGGCCCTCCCCTTCTAAAGGCCTCTGACTCCTTGTACTGAAGAAGGAGTTCTCCATCTTTCAGTCTGAGGGGGAGGTAGAGTAGGAAACTGAGACCCTGACTTCCGCCTCACTCCCTCCTGTCCACCTCTTCAGCATCAGCCTGGCATCTCAAGGGCTCAAGTCCAAGCATTGCCCCCCCCTGGCTGTGTGACCCAGCCATCTCACATCTCCAGGACCATGTCGTCACCTTGGTGAGCCTCAGGGTGTAGAAGTACCTCACCTCCTGCCCTGCTGCTTCCCCGACCCCACCTCTGAGCACCTCTAAGAACCCATCACTAGCCCTTGACCCAGGAGGGAGTCCAGGCCACCTCCAGCAGTTTGGTGTTCAAGGAGTCTGCCTGCGGCCCCTCCATCTCACCATCCTAGTCCACTAGGCTGGCACCTGGGGGCAGTGGGGCGGGGGCAGGACTGGACTATCAGGTCCCCTTGACCCTCTGAAGGGATCAGAGTGTCTGCCCGCTTTGTGGCCCAAGGGACAGAGCTGCAAGGCAGGGCCTGAGGCAGGGAGGAGCGGGGGCATTTCTGGAAGGATGCTGGCATCCTTTCTTCCGGGGTCCCCCACCCTGCGCCTACACTATCCTTCCCACCAGATGCCCGCCCAACTCCTCTTCCTGGCCATTTCATTTCAACAAGCGTCTACAGGTGTCTTCTCTGACAGGCCCTGTGCCGGCCGTGGGGTCACAGAGCTAAGACGTGGGCTCTGTTCATTGTACGAGCTCCTTGTTTGGGTCTTTAGGAGACAGGCCAGAAATGAAAGTGAAGCAGCTCAGCAGAGGGACCAGCAGGCGGCATAGTGGTTAAGGCGCTGGACATTCCCACATGGCCAACCATGGTTTGCGGCCCGGACCTCAATTTCCTTCTCTTCTCTCTGTGTGTCTCTCATTGGTCAAATTAAAATAAATGAATGAATAAATAAAATTAAATAAATTTTTTTTTTTAAAAAAAAGCAGCTCAGCAGAAACACAGAGACTCAGATGTTCGTGCACATTTATACAAATGTGTATCCAAGTAAACGGAAGAGGAACAGGGCCAGTTATGGACCAAAGTAGTTTCCAAGCTTAGATGTGATGTGATGTTCAAAATGGAAGGGACTTTGGAGATGAACCAGGAAACTGAGGCCCCGGAAGGGGAAACGCCTCACCTACCTACATACATAGGTATCCCATCAAGACCAGAGCCCGAGTTCCGTCCCCTCTCCCTTCTCAAGCCCCCCCTAAACAGAAGAACCGGACCTTCTCAGGGGCCAGATTCTCCGAACTCCCCGAGTGCAGCTGGCCGGTTGGAGCAGCTCAGACTGTAAGAGACACATCTACGCCTAAGTGCCGACTGGTCCCAGAGGAGAGGTGTCCCTGCCTCAGAGGTGGCCTGATGTTCCACTGTGGGTGGGCAGAAGTCCGGTGACAACAAGACAGTCACAGAAGCCGTGTCCCAAGAACACGACAGCTTCCCTGCTGCTCAAGGCCGAGGAGGTACAGATTCCATTCTGGTGGCAGGACTCAGGAAAGGCATCCCCAGGGAGGGACGTGGCACTTGGACCCGTGCATATTGACCAAGGGGGCCCAGAGCCACCCCGAAGGTCCCCACAGCGGGTCTGCTCTCCTGAGTCCTCCTACGCAGCTTTCAGCAAGTAGGTCCTTTCCCTGTTGTGAAAGTCCCTGTCAGGCCCGGGCCCCACGCTGGGAAATGGAGGTGGCTCAGAGAGGGGCCAGGCCGCCCTACCGAGGCCCGTCGAAGTCAAGCCCCTGCCTTCCTTCTGGCCTCTCCAAGTCCCTTCATGGGGCCCTGGCCACGAACCTTGCTCTCGGAAAGGCCCGTTAAAGGAAAAGAGTGGGCACGAAAAGGAGCAGAGAGCTCCCTGCTTCCTTACTCTGTCCCCTCCCCACCGCTGCACTTCCTCTAAGACCCCAGCTGGGACCCTCCCAGCTGCAGTGGTGAAGGCTCAGCAAGCAACCCTCCCACACCTGGCCCAAAGCTGTGCTGATGTCACCTCCCGTTTTCCCGGATGTGGGATCTTTCTACGATGACAGACAAAGTCCACAGGCCCTTCATTCCATGCTGAGGACGGTGTGAAGGAGGGAAGCCTGTGGGGCGGATGCCAGATACTTCGATACTCCCCTCCACCCTCCAGAAGAACCCAGGGTGCTGGGTGGGGCAGAAAGCCTGCTCCTTTATGGGGCACAAACGTGCAAAGTTCTTCCTGAAGTCTGGCTTCATCTCACATGCTGCGATTTAAACCTCTGTGTACTCATGGAGTCATTATCATGAAAAAAACTCAGCTAGTCAGCAGAGAAGTGTCTGTCTTCTGTCATGGGCTTTTTTTTGTTTTTAAAGTTTTTTGCCTTCGGGCACATGTGCTCACTGGAGAGAGAGAGAGAGAGATGGACACAGTGAAAGAGAAAGTGAGAAATCACCCCCCCCCAGGGGAGATGGCCGAACGGCAATCCCTTCTCCCCTATTTTCTTCCTAGAATCTTGGGCACACATGCACACACTTCCGGTGTGGTTTTTAAGTCCCTGGATCTGGGACTCGAACCGTGGTCAGCCATGTGGGAGTCCAGCGGCATAATTGCTACGCCATCTGCTGCTCCTTGTCATGGGTTTTTATTTTTTAAAAGATTTCTGTCATAGGGCATGAGAGCTAACTGAGAAGAAACAGTGAGGAGAAGTGAGAAAGCACCCCCTAGGGAGGTGACCACACCACAATCCCTTCTCCATTTTTCTCTTGGGATTTTGAGCATGTATGCACACACACCCTGTGTGACTTTCAAGCTGCTGGGTCCGGGATTTAAACTATAGAGTGGACCATGTAAGATCCAGTGCCTTGGGACCAGCAGTTGGTGTAATAACTATGTCGCTGGACTCCCATGTAGTTGACTGCGGTTCGAACCCCGGACCCAGTGGTTTAAACTCACGCAGGGCACATGTGCGTGCGTGCTCAAGATCCCAAGAGTAGAATGGAGGAGAAGGGATTGCGGTGTGGCCATCCTCCCTGGGGGTGATTTCTCGCTTTCTGTCTCTCTGTCTCTCTCTCTTTCTGGCGAGCGCACGCGCCCTATAGCGAAAACCTCTCAAAAACAAAAACAAAACAAGATCCAGAGCCTTAAGCGGAGCACCACTTGCTGGTCTTGTCATGGGATCTCATCTGTCAAAAGAGCCATGAAAGAAATTTACCATCAGATCCCAGCAGCTGTGTGATGGATGCATAGTTCCCTCACAGCCCCACACTTCTCACCCTCTGCAGCCTTCACTTCTCGTCTGCAGTGCCAATCTTGTTACTGTGTTCCCCACATCCTTCGCTTTTCCCTCTGCACTGTGCAATCCCAGTGGCACGAGTCACCCTCTCCTCTGGCCCTCAGTTGTCCTGTGTGTTGAGGGTCTCACAGCCCACTAGGGCCCCGCTGGCTGAGTCAAATGGGGCTGAGGAGCTGACCTCGCTCCCAGACCACAGAGAGAAGCCTCTGCCTTCTCCAGGAGAGGCTGAGACTCGGCTTCTCTCGTCCCCGAGGGCAGGGCGTCCTGGCAGACAGCATCAGCTCAGGGCCCTCCGAAGTCCTGCCAGTGTCAGCACCCGCCCCGGCCCCACCCCAGCTCCTCTCCGCTCCACTCAGGGTGACAGCATCCCCAGCCCCTTCCCAGAGTGAGGGCCTCTGGCAAGCTGATGAGCAGGAGGGTGGGGGTCCCTCCACTCCCCAAGTCCTATTACCTAAAGTGCACCACCCTGACTCGGTAATAATTGGGGGACTCATTTGCATTTTGCCTATGTGGGACTGCCCACCCCATCCCAGGGGCACCACCGCTGTTTGCTCCACCCCACAGCTGGCTCCCAGGGAGGGAGAGAAGAGCTGGGGAAGGCAGGAAGTGGGAACTGGGAATGGGTGCTGGGCACCCAGGTCCTTCAAGGAAGGGAGTCTTGGCAGGACCCCCAGACCTTGTGCCAGCCCTGGCTCAGGGACCTGGGTGGGGATGGAGGGGGTGACGTCCTCCACCTCCCCAGTCTCAGTTTCCTCATCTGTAAACTGGGGCTAATAACACTTAACGAGCGAGGGGGGTGGGGGGCATGTAATTAGTTGCTGTTGGCTCTGGGCTTTGAAGTGAAGCGGAGGAGGGGGCTGGCTGGGCGTGGTACAGGCGGACAGAGCTGGAGGCCCGAGTGCACTGTCCCGGAGGCGTGGAGGTAGGGGTCCCAAGGATCCTCTCCAATCTGGAGGAGATCAGAGAGCTGAGATCACACACCTCAGGGGGCCCTGGAAGGCATGGGGTAGACGAGGCCTGTGGCCACAAGAGGCCTATGGTGAACGGGGAATGACCCAGGCCACCTTAGGGCAGCAGGATCCAAGACCAGGGGCTCTCTACACTGTGCTTCTGGTACCCCATGGCCCACAGTGGCCCAGCACACACCTGGCCCACAAGGCCGTGTCTCCAAGGGCAAAGACACGTCCATGGGCAAGGCAATGGCTCTGGCACTGAGGCTCGTAGGAGAGGACAGGGATGGTGGGAAGGAAGGAGGTAATGGGGACTGATTCCAGGGAGGTGAGGACAGGAGGGAGGGAGCCACCACCTCCCACGCCCTTGGTCTTTCCGCTCGCCCCACGACGTCAGGGCTGAGTCACTGGGAGAGGCCGCTGTCCAGCAGGGGTGGGAGGGCCCTGGGGACCATGGTCTGGACACTATCCTGGGCCAGGCAGCATGTGGGGCACCTTTGGCCCGGTTGGCGTAGTCTAAGGATGGAGTCTTGAGCCAACCATCCACAGTCCAGCCACCCACGCCTGGTGAGTAGAACCTCAGATGGGCCTGGATGTCCCCGAGGGGCCAACTAGAGGGTCAAAAAGTCATCTCTGGTATCCCCTTACCTCTGGACAGGTTGACAATGGAACCATCCAAGACATCAAAATATGGTAGGAAGTCTTCCCTGATGTCAAACCACCCACCCACTAGGCTTTGAGCAGGGGTGAAGACCAGGGGCTCACTGCTCTTCCTCGGACCCCTCTCCCCACCTCGTCTTCTTTCTCCAGCTCCTTGTACATATGGCCATAGGCAGGACATGGAGGATGGGGCTTGGCCAATGGACAGAGAAAGTAAGTGTGGATGAGAAACCATGCTCACCGTTCACAAAGCTGGTGGTGACCCCAGGATTAGCAGCCCAGTGATCTGCTGAGTGGATCCCTGGAACCATTAATACAAGGGCTAATGGTCTTCTGAGTAGAAAGGCCTGTCCCTCCATTCACTCCACAGAGGTTTTGATACCTTCTTGAGACCAGGCACCGTTCTAGATGTGGGGACATGGCAAAGAGAATGAGGAGCAGGAGCCCAGTCCTGGACGCTCTATCTCTAGCCAGAACAAGAATGTGGGGAAGGCGCTGGAACCCTTCCAACGGGAGAGGGGCTGTTGGCAGAAGACACCTCAGAGTGGAAGGAGGATTTGGCTGTCCAGGGACACTCAAAGCAGAGGATCTGCCCACCATCAATCCCAGAGGCCCCGGGGACTGGGATCTTCCTTCCCCACTGGCCATGCCCGGCCTTGTTGAACCTAGAACATCTGGAAGAACCATTGTGGTGTTTCTAGGAGGGTGGCAGTCCGGATTGGCAGGGCGCTGGCTGTGCAGCTGTGAAGCCCCTTGATAGTAGGGTGTCTGTTTTCTGCGCTGATGGCCTCAGATGTCCAGGCTGAGAGGAAATGCCCACAGCTTCAAGGGCTGGCACAGGGGCTCTGAGAGCTGAGCACCCGGAACACAGAGCACTTTCAAAACAGAGCCCCTGGGAACCAGCAGTTAGCGTAATGGCTATGTCGCTGGACTCTCACGTAGTCGACCACGGTTCGAGTCCCGGACTCGGTGGCTTAAAACTCATGCCGGGTGCATTTGCGTGCTGGACCAAGATCCCGAGAGGAGAATGGAGGAGAAGGGATTGTGGCGTGGCCATCCCCCCAGGGGGTGATTTCTCACTTTCTGTCTCTGTCTCTCTCTGTCTGTCTGGCGAGCGCATGCAGGAGGGTGGCAGTCCGGATGGGCAGGGCGCTGGCTGTGCAGCTGTGAAGCCCCTTGATAGTAGGGTGTCTGTTTTCTGCGCTGATGGCCTCAGATGTCCAGGCTGAGAGGAAATGCCCACAGCTTCAAGGGCTGGCACAGGGGCTCTGAGAGCTGAGCACCCGGAACACAGAGCACTTTCAAAACAGAGCCCCTGGGAACCAGCAGTTAGCGTAATGGCTATGTCGCTGGACTCTCACGTAGTCGACCACGGTTCGAGTCCCGGACTCGGTGGCTTAAAACTCATGCCGGGTGCATGTGCGTGCGTGCCCAAGATCCCGAGAGGAGAATGGAGGAGAAGGGATTGTGGCGTGGCCATCCCCCCAGGGGGTGATTTCTCACTTTCTGTCTCTGTCTCTCTCTGTCTGTCTGGCGAGCGCATGCGCCCTATAGTGAAAACCTCTACAAAAAAAAAAAAAAAAACAGGGCCCCTGTGCCTAAGAAGGTGGAGGCATTGCACCCCAGTGTCCTGAGGGGTCTCAGCCTGGGCTGTCCTCTTTCTCTGTCAGATCTGTGAAACCCTAACCTGCCAGGAGCTTTCACAACCTCCACTCCTCCTCCCACTCCTCCAAATATGTGTCCCTGTATCCCACCCTGCATTCGATTCTCATGTCCTGGTGTCTCTGGAAGGCTGGCTTTGTCTCCCCCTTATCTCTGTGATCTCTCCGCTTCCCTTGAACTGTGGAGGGGGAAGTGCTGTGAAAGATCTAATTAGGTCAACGGACGTAATGGAAGTATGGATACGTGGATGCTAGATTAGATAAAATATTGTATCAATGCACATCTGTAATGACTATGCCATGGCTTAGGAAGAGACTATTCCTATTCTCAGGAAATACGCGCTGAAATACTTAGAGGTTCAGGGACATGACATGGTTAACATACCTTCAGACTGTTCAGGGGAATAACACAGAGAGAGAGAGAGAGAGAGAGAGAGAGGAGGAGGAATGATAAAAATAAATGGCTGGCTCCATGGCCTAGTGGTTAAGGCAGTCAGATCCCACATGGCTGACCACACAGTTCAAGTCCTGGACCTGGCAACTTGAGAAACATGTTGGGTGCATGTGTGTGCATGCCCAGAATCCTGAAAGGAGGGAGAGCTGGAGGATATGGGACTACAGCATGGTCACTCCCCATGGGAAGGGGAGTGCTTTCTCTTCTTCCTCTTTCTGTCTCTCTCTGGTGAGCATACACACTCTTTAGGGGAAAAAAAAAAGTTAATGGGGTAATGTCTTTATTTTTGTAGCTTTTGAAATAATTTCCAATGAAAGAGTTCAAAAGAATGGTCGACCTTCTCCGGCTGTCTCTAGCTCTTTGTCCCCTGCATCCCTCCCTAGAATAGCCCCAGGGAGGAGCGCCCTGTGTCTTTTCTCCATTGATTCATCTCAGGACAGTGCTCAACGCAGAGCAGACACTCGGGCCACATCCTAAGTGCATCTGTGACATCTCCACTCATTCGTTCACTCACTCACAAGTAAGCACCCCTCACCACTCACTGTGCATCGCCACGTAACCCTGCGCCTGTGGGGGAGATGGGAGGACACTCTCTTTTTTTAATATAATTATTTATTTTATTTTTTATTTATTCATTCATTTATTTTTTAATTTGACCAGAGAGAGACAGAGGGTGAGAGTGAGAGAGGAAGTGAGAAAGCAAGCCACCAGATTCAGGACTTGAACCCTGGTCAGCCATGTGGGAGTGTCCAGCCTCTTGACCACCATGCCACCTGCTGGTCCCCGGACACTCTTTTTTTTTTTTTTTTTTTTTTCCATTGGTACGCTCACCAGAGAGAGAGAGAGAGAGACCAGGAGAGGGAAAACAAGAAACCACCCCCACTCCACTGTGGGGACTGCCATGTTACAATCTCTTCTCCTCCACTCTCCTTCCAGGACCCCTGGGAACGCACGCACATGTGCCTGGCATGACTTTCAAGCTGCCGGGTCTGACACTCGAACCACTATTGGCCATGTGGGAGTCTAGCACCCCAACCACCACACCAGCTGCTGGCCCGAGAGGACCTTCTCACAGAGCCCACCTTGGTAGGTCTTGGTGGTGCTGATGGGTCTCTGGCCTGTACCCACCATTCCTTGACATCGATCTCCTTGGGGCTCCATTGCCATCTCCAGGTCTGGGCATCTCAGGGTAGAGGTGGACCCTGTGCCATGAGGTCTCAGTAGCTCCTACCTCCCTGCCTCCTTCAACCTGTGAGTGGAAGTCCTGCCACCCTCGGCCCTTCTCCTGTGGAGAATGTACATGTCCCCACATCCAACGCAAAGGCTGCAACCCAGTGGGGTTGATGAGGCAGCCGGGCCAGGGCTAAGGTCCCAGCTCAGGAAAGGCCTCCCGCTTCTTTCCCACTTTGACCACTCACGTCACCCTGGGCTGGCCACAGTGCCTGCAGTCCTTGGCCTGGTAAGGTGACATCAGTGGCCCCTGCATGCACACACACCCATGGTAGCAGCGACTCCCTAGCTCCATCTCACCATCTCTTCTCTCTGACATCAAAGGCCCAGGCAGCAGCGTCCCCCTCCTCCCGGGCCCCGGGGGGTAATCAGAGCCTGGTATGTGTAAATGCTGGCCTTCAAATAAATAAATAAATACCGGAGCTGGAAGGCCTTCCTCCCCTCGCTGTTGCCGCTGTTGCCGGCGCCCTGGGCTGGGACCTAGGCATGGGGCCAGCCCCTGACGAGGTCTTGGGGACCGCCTGGAGCTGGAGGTGTATGTGAAGAGTTTCGCGTGGGCTGAGGCCTGGCTTATCCTCAGTGGCATCAAGAAGGCTATGTGTAGAGGGCGCGTGCAGGGGCAGCTGTGTGGGGAGGGAGGGTCTCTTGGCAGGTGCACCCTGTCCCTCACACCCTCATCAGTCCTAGCTCACACACAAGCCACCCTCTCCTTCTACGCCCTGGGCTCCAAAGCCAACCCGACTCTTCCAGCAAGTCCATCACTGGGGAGAAGAAAGCGCAGGCTTTCTCAGAGCTCCCGGAAGGGTGTCCTAGGTAGGACTAGGCTCTGCGATGCCCACGACAGAGGGCAGTGGGTGGGCTGCATCTTGTACCTCCTGGACAGGCTTCCACAGGCCAAAAGGAAGGGAATGGACCAGCCTATGTGGTGCCAAAGGCACCCCCTTGCCAGAAAGTGGTTCTCCATTCCTCCTGGGTCCATGGACGTGCCGGGGGAGGCATGAGTACAGGCTCTTGGTTCCAGTTCCAGCTTATCAGCTGTGTGACATTGGGCCAGTCACTCAGCCTCTCTGAGCTTCAAGCTTATAATCTATAAAACTGCCTCTCGCCGCCGGCACCACGCCTCCCACAGAGGAGCAAGGATCGGTGAGGATGACTCAGTGGGTACTCCATGAACCGAAGTGCAGCGTCCCCACAGGGCTTGTCTCTGCTGCTAAACGGGGAACACCTTGATGGGGGGGAGTCCCTGTGTGTCCTCGGCCCTCCCACAGAGCTTGGCACAGAAAAAGCACCAAAAACATGTTGTTCGAATAATTAAATTTTAAAAAGGTGAATGGACAAGCACAAGCTCTAGACTTGGCCTCTTATTGCGTTTTAACTTTTGGCCATAGCTGGGGCCAGCAGGTGGCACAGTGGTTAAGGAGCTAGATTCCCACATGGCTGACCGCAGTTCAAGTCCTAGACCTCGTGGTTTGCTTTCTCATTCTCTTTCTCTCTCGCTCTCTCTCTGGTCAAATTAAAAAATAATGATAATAAACAAAATTAAATAATTATTTTAAAACAACTGTTGGCCATGCCGTCTTCCCTCCTATCATCCTCCTTGGTGAATCTAATATAAGCCCTGGACCCTCACCCCCAACAAAAGTGTTCACACTTCCAAGGATTCTCTCTAGGATCTGTGCCCTGGGCAAGGCCCAGAAGCCCTGCTCTGGGGAGGGCACCCCCACTCCTCACTGTGAAGGTTGACTTGTGAAGTCTGTCCTCCCTGCGGGACCTTTGAGGCTCTGGTCCCTGACCCACCGCCAGCCCCGCAGGTGTTAGCAATCCCATTTTACAGAGAAAGAAACTGAGGCTCAGAGACATGAAGCGACTTGTAGAAATCAACAGCAGGCATGTGCTGGAGCCAGGGTGGAATGTGCTGGAGCCAGGGTTTGCTCAACGCGTCTGCCTCCGGAGGTCCGTAGGGCTTCAAAGCCTGGGCTTTTTCCAGGTCTTGCTCCCTAGAGGCTAAGGCTCTGTCTCTGGGCCCAACCCAGGGCAGCACAAGATGAAATCCCTGGCCCTGGTGGAGAGGGTGGGGAGTGGGTGCCCCCCCACCGGCTGGGCACGCAGAGCAGGCTGACAAGCAAAGAGGGTGAGCTAGAATATGAGACCCAGAAAGAATGTCCTGTTGATAGATATACGCAGAGAGATTTTTGCTATAGGACGCATGCACTCTACGGAGAAACAGAGACAGAAAGTGTGACATCACCCCCCGGGGGGGATGGCCATGCCACAATCTCTTCTCCTCCATTCTCCTCTCGGGATCCTGACCACGTACGCACATGTGCCTGGCATAAATTTTAAGCCACTGGGTCTGGGACTCAAACCATGGTCGACTAGGTGGGAGTCCAGCGATGTACCCATGATGCCATCTGCTAGTCCCATCTCCTGTTGATCTTTGTCACCATCCTTGGGACAGGAGGTAGAGGGCAGAGGGCGGGGCGAGAGGGGGGCGTGGAGCTGGGATGGTGTGATTTGCGGAGGAGGAAAAGGGACAAAGGGAGGGTCTGAGAACACAGAGCAGGGATGCCCACCCTAGGAGGACTCCCCAGGACAGGGGTCTGAATCCCTGAGTGGGTCAGAGGGGTTGGGGAGGGGGAGCTTGTAAACGCGGGCCAGGTCCTAAGGCAGCCACAGAGGAGGCTGCGGCTGCGCTGTGCTGAGCAAGCTAAGCACTTGGTCTTGCTTTTAATCCTCCCCAGCCCCTGAAGTGAGACACACACAGTTGCTGGCCCCTTCACCGACAAGGAAAGGAGCTGCTTGCCCAAGGTCGCCCGGCTGGTAGGTGGCCGCACCAAGCACAGAGTGGGTGTGCAGTAAGTTCTAGTCCAATAAATGGATGTGTGGGTGAACCAAGTCTGACTCTCACACTGAGCTCTTCCCTTTCTATTAAGGTTCGTTTATTTCTTCCATGAGTGAGAGAAAGAGAGACAGAGAGACAACACTTTGGACAGAGTCTTGACACCACGGTCTAGCCCAGGCCCAGCCAGTTGTGGTCACGTGTGCCCAGTGTACTCAGGGAGGGCCCGGATGTGATGCTGGAACCTCCCGATGTGGCTCAGCCCCACCGAACATGCGCAATACTGTCCCCTCAAATGTCTTTCTTTTTTTTTTTTAAGGAAATTTTTTAAGAATTATTTTATTTAACTTTATTTATTTATTTAAATTTGATCAGAGAGGGACAGAGTGAGAGTGAAAGAGAGAGGGGGAAAGTGAGAAAGCAAGCTGCCAGGTCTAGGACTCAACTCACAGTCGGCCATGTGGGAGTCCAGCGCCCTTAACCACCGTGCCACCTGCCACCGGCCCCACCCCGCCCCTCAAATTTCTCTCCTAGCTTCTCCCTAATCCTGGGAGGCTATAAGGCAGAAAGGCATCCTAGGCCTTCCGGGGATCCCAAAGACAAGACACCTGGCTCATTTCCTTATCCCAGCTCACTGGGAAGGAAATTGGAAGTCTTGGTCATGGTCTACAAGCCTGTGGCCAAGTCTATGCAACCCGATTCCAGATTCATCTCCTAGCACCCTCTCCCCATCCAGTCCACTCCAACCCCTGTGGTCTCCCACGGGAATCCCTCAGCAGGGCAGCTTCCCCTTGCACGGCAGGGCCTTCGGACTTAGCACTGCCCTCCGTCTCTGCTCAAGTGTCACCTTCTCAGGTAGACCAGACCTCCCCTCTAACATGCCACCTGTATCATTCCCATGCCTTTGCCCAGCTTCATGTTTCTCCTAAGCAGTTACAACCAACCGGTATCTTTTTTTTTTTTTTCCTCTTTTGGTTTTTGTGGTAGGGCACCAGCACTCAGGAGAGAGACAGAGAGATGGTGAGAGGGAAAGTGAGGTGTCATCCCCCCTCGGGGGGGATGGCCATGCCACAGTCACTTCTCCATTCTCCTGGGATTTGGGGCACACATGCCCATGTACCCATTGTGATTAGCTGCCAGACTTGGGACTCAAACCATAGTCGTCCAGATGGGAGTCCAATGCCTCAACCACCATGCCACCTGCTGGTCCCTTCTAATTAACATCTTAATTGTTTGTACCTCCCCCCCCCATTCAGAAATACAAACTGCAGAAGCAGGGGCTTTGTTTTCTTTGCAGGTGTTCCCAACACCTACAACAGTGACTCAGAGTCCATGTCCACTCACAGTTGCTGAATAAACACGTGAATGAATAAATGAATGGTACTGGCTGGTCCTAAGAGGGAGAGCAGAACCCGCTCATGGGCACTGCTGGGTTTAGACATGTGCTAAATCCATGTGAGAAATTGCCCCTCCTCCGAGGAGCCTTCCTGCATTTGTACCTTCTGCAGCAAAAAGCCCCCACATTGAGAGCTTGCTACATCCAGTGAGACATAGCATCTCCCTCCTACGTCTTACTCTGCTCCCTGATCTCGCTTCTCTGTGATCTTTCCAGGTGAGAGGAAGGATGCACAGAGCCTGGCCCTGGGGTGCCGCCTGGCCAGCCTACAATGATGGCGCCTCAGCCAGGAGGCAGGAGGCGGTGCCCCAGGCTTAAGGCCCTGAATGGGGCAGGAGGTGGATGAAAGGCCCGAGTGCTCCCGCCCTAACAGACAAAGCAGAGTGGAGCAGGTGTGAGGGGGCCTGGGGCGGCTGGGAGTAGAAACTGGATCCTGGGCTGGAGATTAGTTTCACCTGCAGCCGTGCAGGGTTCCATCCACTTTCTTCGCTGTCACTCACGATCTGGGGGACAAAGCTCAGGCTGGAGGTTGAGGACAGGCAGGAGCCTGGGGCAGGGGCCTCTGTTCCCTCCAGGCCGGTCTGGTCTCCGGTAGCTTCTCCCCCTCTCGCAGGAGGTAGTCCTGCAGGGCTGGAGCCCAGAGCCCGACAGAGCTCACAGGAGATGGTCCATGCAGTTGCTGGGACTCCGGGAGCGTCCAGCATAGTGACACATCAAGGACACACAAATGTGGCAGAGCTGAGACCTGAGCCTAGGAGTCCTGGCTCCCAACTCAGCTCTTGGGAACAGATTCTAAGCTCAGCCTGTCTTGCCTCTTGGGCCCCCTGGTAGGACTGAGTCAGGACGTCTCCGTGGTGCGGCTAAGGTTGGCCCAGGTCTGGATGGCACAAGAGACCAGGGGGGTAGGCCTGGGGAAAAGACCAGATGGGGTGCTTCCCAGACAGAGGTGACAGACAAGTTGGGCAGGCAGGGCTGGGTCTAGCTGAAGAGAGGCCCAACTCCCAAGGGCACTGTCCTCCAGAGGGACGGCTTGCTCCCACACCCTGCCCAGGGCCATCCTGACCCACCCCTGCACCACCTGCATTGCCTCAAGCTTTGAAGGAGCCTACGGAGGGGACTAGAGGAGGGTCTGCTACCTGAGTGTGGGGGTGAGAGGGAGGGGGCTCGCCAGGTAGGAGGGCAGGGAGGGAAGGGAAAGTTTAAAGAGGAGGAGAAAGCTGGCCTGTGTGGCACCTGGGACATTCCCAGTCCCTGCCCTGTCCCCTCCCTGATCCTGCTCTGGACTTGGTGGGAACAATGCCCCCATTGAGGCCTATGCCCCCAGGGATAACATCTCTCTGTCCCCTGGGACTGGAGCCAAACAGGTGAGCCTGGTGGGGGCCGGGAGCCTGCTCTGCAGCAAGGGAGGTGGGACCTCAGAGATGAAGCCAGGGGTCTCCAGGGCAAAGGTTTCCCCATCGGAGGCCAGGAAGGCCTGGAGCGTGTGACCCCAGCTCTGCCCTCCCTCAGGGCTGGACTCCTGGGTAGAACAGATATCAGTGCTCAGTTTAGAGGGAGCCCTTTTCTGCCCTGGGAGGGAACACAGGCACACCATGGACCCATCCAGACCACAGGAGCTGCCAGAGCAGGAAGCAGGGCCCTGGGAGATGGGGTCTGAGCCTCTCTCTTTAGGAAAGTTCATCAGAGGAAGCAGGTGGAAAGAGACGTAAAACACCGAGCGTGAGAACGCCAGAGCTCCAGGCCCTCAGGAGGCAGAGTTAGAGACAGCCTCACAGCACCAGAGCAGCCAGGACAGCTTGTAGGGAGCTCAGGGGAGCCCCCATCCTGTGCGAGGTGGGGCGAGGCTCTCCTGCAGCAGCTGCTGTGAGGGGAAACCCACTGGCTATAGGCGTAGCCCATTCTGTGTGGACAGCTCCTGCCGAAGGGGAGAGGGCTTCTGCAGGGCCTGTTCAAACAAAGAAATATACAAGGGGTCGATGAGCAGATGGGTGGGTGGACAGAAAAACCCAGAGGGTCAAAGGAGTAGGTCCAGGCCAGCTTGTGGCCTGGTGGTTAAGGTGGCAGGATCCCACATAGCCAACTACATAGTTTGAGTCCCGGACCCAATAGTTTGACAAACACACCAGGTACATGTGCGTGTGTGCCCAAAATATCGAGAGCAGAGATGGAGAAAAGGGGATTGCATGGCCGTTCCCGTGGCAGGTGCTTCCCTGTACCTCCATCCCCGGCTTTCTGATTCTCTCCAGTGATTGCACGCACTTCCTGATAGTTTTGTTTTGTTTTGTGCATGTTTTGTTTGTTTGTTTGTTTGTTTGTTTGTTTTTAGAATAGATCTGTGTACCCCAGACCCAATCCTGTTAGTTTGAGTCCCGGACCCAATAGTTTGACAAACACACCAGGTACATGTGCGTGTGTGCCCAAAATATCGAGAGCAGAGATGGAGAAAAGGGGATTGCATGGCCGTTCCCGTGGCAGGTGCTTCCCTGTACCTCCATCCCCGGCTTTCTGATTCTCTCCAGTGATTGCACGCACTTCCTGATAGTTTTGTTTTGTTTTGTGCATGTTTTGTTTGTTTGTTTGTTTGTTTTTAGAATAGATCTGTGTACCCCAGACCCAATCCTGTAGCTCCAGCCCTGATCCTCTCCCGGCCAGGCCTGCCTTCTCCATGAAGCCTGCCCTCCCCTATCCACCAGTTCAGTTGCCTCCTAAACCTCACATGGCTCCCCAGTTCTTACTAGTGGACTTGGCTGTTTCTCTAAGCTGTGCCCCCCACCTATGGTGTCTGGAAACTGCAGGGGCAGGGGCGGAGCTGTCCACACAGAGCCCTGTCTCCAGGAGACTTCAGGGCAGGGGTGTCGACAGCAGAAATGACCAGGCCTGTGTCTCCCCAGTACTGGACTGATTCCTGTCACAGATTTTACAGGTGATGGGACAGGGGGTGTGGCAGCCCTGAACCCCCTGCCCAGATGGGCCACCTCCCCTGGTCCTCGGCCTCCAAGGCCCTCTTCTGGGTGGTGGGTCACATGTTCCCAGCTGGGACCTCAGGTACAGGCATCAAGCTTCACACTTCACACAGCTAAAAGGGGGCCAAGGGCCCCTCCGCCGGCCCCCAACTGGCAGGGCGGCAGGGGAATGCTGCTCAGGGCCTGGCAGGCCCCACGGGAAGGTGCACAGAGACCTATGTGGAATTTTTATCCTCCTGGGGATGGGAGTGGGAAGGGAGGAATGTCACCTGGAAACTATCCACCGGTTTTTCCCCTTCTCAGGGGCCCTCGGCCTTGAAAACTGGAGAAATCTAGAACCTCTCCCCACCCCCCCCACCAAACCTAGTCATATTCTTTTTATAGACTCACTCCTACTTCCTGGTCTCTCCCTCTTGATTCTCCAGCTTAATAATAATAATAGCAAGAATATTTACCGTGTGCCAGGCACTGTTGCAGACTCTTGGCAGACTCACGCCAACTAAATCCTCTCACTGTCCCATCAGCCTGGGACTCGCATCGCCTCATTGTATAGATGCCAACATGGAAGCCCAGAGAGGTTCAGTCATTTGTTCAAAGCCCCACAGCAAGCAGGCAGCATGCCTTTAGCTTGCACCCTTATCCACTCTCCAATCATCGGGTACCCCACAAGTCATCTCCTTTGGACCCTGGAGGGAGCTAGAACTCAAGTCTGTGACTGGGACGAGTAGAGGGGAGACTAGATCCACAGCTAGTCCAATTTCCTCCTGCAGCCCCGGCACCCTGGGCTGGGAGAGATGGGCAGTGCCCAGGACCGACCCTTCTCGAGAAAACAAGAAGAGGCCTGAGGGCAGGCCAGAGAGGACTTGCTCTTCAACACCAGCGGCCTGGGTTGGGGAGATGGTCCCTTCCACCACAATTGCACTGGCAAAGGCAATGGTACAGAGCTCGCGAGAGAGGACCCTGGTTATCAGTCTTGCCTCCCACGCTTACAGCTGGGTGACCCTGAGTCCGTCTCTAAGCCTTCGTTTCCTCATCTGTAAAGTGGAGAGGAACCGGTGCAGTCTCACAAGTGTGCAATGAGGATTAAACCGGCGATCTGTGAGAATTAGCCGGATGCCTAGTCCCCGGGGACCCGCAGTTAAAGTCGGCCATAACTGCTGCCCAGCCTGCAGAAGAGCCGCAGCATGGATGAGAAGTGGGCAGTGGGCGGTGGGCCTGCTCTGGGGTTGCTGACGGTGCCCGCAGCCTTGCCGCCTGCCCTGCCTCCTTGGGGGAACCCAGTCACTACTCCAGCTCCTTCATGGACTTTTGGTCTTCTTCATGGACAAATCCTGGGTGGGCATCAGGGGCTGGGGCAGAATGCACCTGCTCGGCTCAGCCCCCAGCACCTCGAAGGCTGGTTTGCAGCCACACTCACCAGTCTTTGACCCCGGTGGGGCTCTGGGCCAGGGTCTGCACCGCCTGCCACCGCCTTCCCCTCAGTAAAAGGAGGCTGTCCCCCTCGCCTGAGGCTGGCACTCGATAAAATCTATTTTCTGTCTTCTCCCCCCAGTGTCCTTAGATGCCTGCGAAGGCAGCGCTGTCTCTTTCGTGGGGAGGAGAGATGTCTGCAGGCTCCAGACCTTTGGGGCTCCAGGCCAGGCCTCCCCTAGGGCAGAACAGATGTTTGCCTCCAGCTATCTGCTGGTAATCAGTCCTGTGGGGCCTTCCCCTGGGGTTCCCCCTGAAAGGGGCCCCAGGCTGGAGCAGAGGGCTGAGCAGCTGGGGGCCAGGGGACATAGGAAGCTTTCTCAGAGGCCCAGGGCAGGAGCCCTATTTGCCCCTTGGAATCCGAACGCTCAGACCCCGAGCCCATGAATTGGTCAAGGAGGGGAACATGGACAAACCAGACTCCCTTCCACTTGCCTGGCCGGCCTGGTTCCCTGCGCTGCTCTTTACAAACAACGCCATTTCCCTCCAGGAGCCCACCCCAGTGTCCTGCAATGGCCAGCCAACCCTCCTGGCTCTTCCTAGCCAACGTGAAACCCCTCCTCCTCTCCTCTCCCTCCCTGCCCTCTCTGTTCATCCACTTCATCCAGGAAGCTTTCCGGGACCCAGAAGAGGTAACTGTTGTCCTCGTCGCTCCCCGGCCAGGGTCCACCTGTCCACCTGCGTCACACCTTCTGCTGGACGTGGTGAGATGCGACTCCCCAGTCCCAGGGACAGCCAGGGTTAGGGTCGTGAAGGTACAGAGAAGCCGGGGGAGCAGGCTTGGAAGCCAGACAGACCCAGGCTGGGCTCCCGCGCCATGGCTCTTAGGGGACAAGCTAAATTAACCTGCCTGTGCCTCAGTTCCCTCCCTGTGGAGCAGACAGTGAGACCGGCATGGAGTTTCACAGCAGTGCCTGGTACCATTACGACGTGACAGTCGTTCCAATTCCGACATCCTGGGACGGACCACAGCGGAAGCTCTTAATTCTGAGGATCACAGGACTCCGGAGCCTCAGCTCTGAATGCTCAGGGGTCATCTGGGGCAACCTGCCACCTCTCCATCTGTGTCCCCCTCCCCCAGCCTGCCCTTTCTAGAAGCATCAGACTTGAGTTCCAGCGAGCAAATACTTCTGTGGCTGTCACTGCCCATGACATCTACCCCTGGGCAGTTAATGATGGGATGGCCCAGGTGGGTGAGTAAGCCTCTTCCTATATCAGACCAACCCGACCCCTCCCTGTGCCCGCCATACTCCTCCCCAGCCCCAGGGGGTCCTGAACCAGGAGAGAGGGCTGCCCAGGGCCTGCTCCTACTGCTCCAGGCCCTGACCCACAGGCCCCAGGGCTGGCAGGGTGGGCGAGGAGAGGACAGCGCACTGCCTCTGTCAGGCCTGGACCAGGAAGGGGCTGGAGGCTAAAGCCGTGAGGGTCTGGTTCGCCCCTTCCTCACCCTGCCCAACCTGGTGGGCTTTCTGCATGAGGTGGGCTTAGGAAAAGCTCATTCACGGTCCGAAGTGTGTGTGTGTGTGTGTGTGTGTGTGTGTGTGTGTGTGTGGATACAGAAGGCTCTGATGAAGTGGTGATGGGAGATGGGGCAGCTGGGGGCAGTGTGGGAAGAACAGGGTCAGGAGAGACACCTTTGGGGAGATTCTGGTGGGGCCTAGATCTGGGTGGGGAACGGAGTCCCAAAGCACGTGGGTGCCAACCCAGAGTGTGGGATCTAGAAAGCCTCTGGGTTCTCTAGGATTTAGAGTAAAAAGGTAAAAATGCATGAGTGGCCCCCACCCTCCACTCTCAGAGGGAGTGCCAAGGAAGAAGTCGGTCAGACAAATGCTTTCAGAGCTTCCAAAGGGAAGGATGAAATCTACAGAAGAGTCGCTTCCCCAGGACACCTCTGGCTGTGGGACAGAGACTTTAACATGGACCTGCCTGGCCCACATGCAAGGGAAACCTGTCCCCTGTCATGGGAGAAGTTGTGTCCAGCAGGCCCCGTGCCTGGTAGTCACAGAGGCTCCCTGAGCCTGGCCAGCTCTCTGTCCAAACCAGTCAGTACACCCTGGGAGGCACCACCCCTCGCTGGGCTCCCAACCCTGCCCTGTGCCCAGCTGGCTCCAACACAGGACTAGGGTGGGGACAGAGCTAGCCCGGGGCTGGGGTGGGCCCCTCAGCTATCTGAGGGTGAAGGGGAACAGGCAGCACCCCTGAGTCTAGTTCCCCCTGAGGTCTGCCCCCCAAAGCCCCTTGAGATGAGATGTCATCTCATCTGCATAATCCAAGGCCTCTCTGCTGTGGACTTTCCACAAGCTTTGGGCTCCAGAGGGGCGTGCATGTGGTGTTCTGGGGTGCAGCAAGGCCGAGGAAGGAACTCTGGCAGCCCAGCCCCTCTGCCTTCCCTTATGCTCTCTCTTTAATTTGCTAGAGTGCACGTGTGCTCCCTGGATACAGAAAGACAGACAGACAGAGGGAAAGTCGAAACGCCCTCTGTGGAGTATGGCCACTCTGCAGGCCCTTCTCCACGTGTCCTCTCAGGATTTGGGGCACACACATGTGCACAGTGTGTCTTTCAAGCTGCCAGTTCCGGGACTTGAACCACACAGTTGGCCACGTGGGATCCCACACCTTCACCACCAGGCCACTGGCCCCCTCGTTCCTTTCATTCCCTCCCTTCCAGGCAGCTCCTTGGTCCCTTCTGCTGGGGCTCTCCCAGTGTCCTCTTCCATCTGGCCAGGCTCAGCTCTCCTGCCCACGAGCATGCGTGTCACATTTCCGCCTCCGGGAGCTGGCGCTCCGTCCCCTGTGCCTGCTGCCACTAGGGCCCTCCGGGAAGCAGAGCAGACACACGTGCCTCAGCCAGGTGTGGAGCCAGTGGCTGCGTCCCTGGGCTCCTGGCCTGGCAAACAACCTGCTGCTACCATGGCTGGAGACGGGGGCAATAACAGCCCGGGCTCTGCACCTGCTGCCTGGAGCCCAGAGACCCGCCTCAGGGTGCGCAGCGCCCTCGAGGGGAAAAAGAACAGTCCAGGAAGGGGCAGAGCAGAGCGCCGACTCTCTAGGGCAGCGGGCAGAATCTCCACCCATTGCCCAGGACCTGCCTTCCAGGGAGACAGGCCACCTGCAACGGGACAGCCGCCCTTCCCAAGTCATTCCTCCGGCTGCGGTTCCCTGGCAGGACCTGCTCATTTTCTTCCTCCCCTCCTGATCTCCCCTAAGAGACAAAGACAGTGCTCTCCTTTCTCCAAAATTATCCCCTTCACCTCCTCCCAGCCCTGCCCTACAGTCACCTCCTCCAGGAAGCCCACCTAGGCTTGTGAGTTGCCCAACTCCTCCTTCACCTGATGCTCAGTGGTTAGAGTAGCAGCAGTAGCACACCTATGTTCAGATGAACCCTCTCTGTGAAGAGTAGACGGAGGGGGCATTCTTGCTATGTACTTTTCCTCAAATGTTCGTAGCTTTCTCCCCCCACACACGACATTTTTCCATACGTTGACTCAAATCACCCTTGAAATGACTGTGAAAGATAAGCAGAAAGGATTAAGCAGCTACATTTTTTAAATTATTTTATTTAATTGTATTTATTTATTTATTCATTTGTTTATTTCAATTTGACCAGAGAGGGAGAGAGAGAAAGTTAGATGCCAGGTCCAGGACTCGAACTATGGTTGACCATGTGGGAATCCAATGCCTTTAACCATGCCACCTGCTGGCCCCAAGCAGCTACGTTTTTATAGAGAACAGGCATGGATATTTGCCCAAGGTGAGAGAGCCTATTAGAGGACTCAACTCAGGTCTCCCCAGCTTTCATGACTCAAGGATGCCCAGGGCTAGCAGGTGGCGTAGTGGTTAAGGTGCTGGACACTCCCACATGGTTGACCACAGTTTGAGTCCTGGATCTGGCAGCTTGCTTTCTCACTTTCTCTCTCTCTCTCTCTCTCTCTGTATGTGTGTGTCTCTCTGGTCAAATTAAAATAAATGAATAATAATAAAAAGAAAAAAAGATGCCCGACTATCCGTGCTTACTCTGGGAGGACCTCCTGGAGCAGGCGTGAGCATGTGCATGCACGTGTGCGCACTGCCAGGCCTGCTCTGCGAAGAGGAGAGGGAGACCCAGGTGCAGTGGAGACAGGGCGAGGGGCTGCAGCCGGCCCCAGACGGCGTGGGAACTAGCTGGGCCCGAGTTCGGGGAGGGGGCTCCGAGCCGCGCTCACCACAAGGTTCCACCCCTCCTCAGGAGCAGACACTGGGGTCGCTGTGC
>NW_006204028.1:1352178-1352941 GCF_000334495.1 Tupaia belangeri chinensis | reverse complement strand
CCAGCGCCCGCCCCCTCTCCCCAAAGCTCTTTTCAATTTAAACGCCTCCAACCAGCGGGCGCTGCCCCGGGGGGCGCGACCGCAGAGTGGAGCGCCCCTGTAATTTCCGCGGGGAGCTGACCGGCTCAAACACGGCCCCACGGTGCCCTGACCGCAGGCCCCGAGACCGGAGACGGCGCCCAGACGGTCTTGCCCGGGTCGTGGGAGCGCCACCGGGGCGGCCCTCTCGCCAACCTGGACCGCCGCCTCCTCCAGGCAGACCGCCACCGACAGAGACCCGCTCCTCCTGGAAGCCTGCATGTCTTCCCATGCCAGCTGCCCTGTGATTCCCTCCCAACTCTAAAAGCCCAGCTCCGCTCTGGAGAGGGGACAGGTAGGGAGGAGGCCGGCTAAGGAGTTTCCATCCTGATCCTAGGCTGTGTGTTTCAATCAGACTAGGGGCTCCCTGAGGGCAGGGCTGGGTTCTGCTGCCAGGAGGGGCTGGTGAGGGAGGTACTGGGCCAGTGCTGCGAGCTGGGAGGTGGCAGCTGGCAGTTGGCAGGGGTGGGAGTCTCCCTAAAAGACAGGGAGCCAGTGAAAGAATGTTTGCAAAGCAGGGAGGCTGGGTGCCCCGACCTTCAGTAAAGTGTCTTTTTAATTTATCGAAATCAATCATGTACAATTTCTGATTAGGTAATAATTTCTCCAAAAACAGGGCTCTGGAAGCAGCACTTGTGGCTGGGGGGGGGGGGCGTCCCCAAAATCACTAGTCATCATGCCCACC
>NW_006204028.1:1345725-1352108 GCF_000334495.1 Tupaia belangeri chinensis | reverse complement strand
GCAGGGGAGAGGCCACCAGCCTCTGGCCTCCAGAGAAGGGTCCAGCACGGATGGCTGGAGAGCTGGGCGGTGAGCAGGGCAGCAGGGGACGGCAACCTGTCTGCGGATCTCTCACTCCACACGCCAGCCACAGACAGCGGCTGGACACCCAGAAGAACTTTCTGCACTGTAGGCAAGGGGTCTTAGGGTGGGAAGCCCGCTCCTGGCCTGGGAGGGGCGTCATCTGGCCACAGCATTCCCCTCTGCGCCCTGCCCCAGGCTCAGGGACTGCGGAGGGGCATTTTCAGTTAGCCTAACTGCCCTGGACCACTGCCTCCTCTGGCCATTGTAGAGGCTCATTCTTCAGAAGGCTCCAGGTCAGGGGTGTGTGTGTGTGTGTGTGTGTGTGTGTGTGTGCCGGGGGAGGGGCTCAGCCCCCGGTCCTGACTTGTCCTGAGTGCTCTGCTCCACCTACCCCTCCCCCACGTCCTGAACACCCCTCTCCTTCCAGCCTGGCTGTTGTGGTGAAGCTAATCAGAAGTAATTATGGGGGAAGGAGGGATCCTGAGAGGGACCCCACAGAGACCACCTCATCCGTCCTGGCCCAGCCGTGGTGGCCCTGGCCCTCAGGGCCTAGGCCTGGCTCAGCCCTGCCAGGGGAGGGGGGGACCCACTGACACCCCAGCCCTTTCCCCCTCATCCCAACCCCTGGATCCTCAGGTACTGCTCGCACATCTGGGTCTGCCTCGGTCTCCCCACAGCTGCTTCACGTTTGTTCATGCCACCTTTGCCGGGCACCTCCTATGAGCCAGGGCCCACACTGGGCATGCACTGGTCCTATCCTCGGGGAGCAGCTGCCAGGATGCAGGTCAGGGTGGACATGGTGGGGCAAGCTGCCCTTCAAAGAGGCAGAGGGACCCTGCAGGAACCGCGCTGGAGAGGGCCTCCCTCTCACCGCCTTGCACAGCAGTACAAACCTATGAGGGGCTACGTGAGGTGCGCCTCTCCCGCCCTGCCATGGGGTTCGATCCCTCCCCAGTGCTGACAGCTGCCTGCCGTCCTCTTACAGGTTCCTCCATCCTCTTGGGCTCTCCCTGCTTCTTTGCTCAGGGCCCCTCGGTGATATGCCTCTCAACCTGGGCTCCTAAGCTGGGAGAGCCCCTAGGAGGCCTTAGAGGCCACCCTGCTCCTTTCACTCCCTGGGAAACAGCCAGAACAGGAGAGGGGATCCCCGGCAGGGGCAGCACCTGACTCCTGCCCAGGGCTGTCTCCGGGGAGTCTTCCCTGAGTCTGCACCTGGTGGGCACTCTGGGTCTGCTCCTCCCTCCATCCCCTCACGGTGCTCCACCACCTCGCCTTCTTGCCCCACCCCAGTAGCCTAAGCTCTGAGACAGCGATGGGTGGGAGGGGGGAAAGGCCGGGCTCAGTGGAGGATCTCTAATTTGCTCCTGCCCCCTGATGTCCAGAGGAAAGCAGGCCTCTTGTGCCCAGGAGATTTCTAAGCATAAACAGAGGTCAGTGCCCCCCCACTGCCCCGGAGGTGCCAAGGTGGTAATTAGGCTTGGGGGTGCGTCTTGGCAGGATGGGGGGGGGGCAGCCATTATCCTGGGGAGCTGAGCTGGGCAGAGGAGTTGTGTGGTCTGGGCAAATGGGTGGTTTGTAGGTGGTCTGGGGAATGAATGACTGAGTGTTTGGAAGGGAAGTTGGGGGGAGGGAGAGGAGGAGGAGGGAGCCGATGGAGGGCACAGCCAGGAGTCTGCAGTGCCTGGTCCTGGTCGGAGCCCCGCCCACCCTGAGCTCTGGAGGCATCTTGGAGAAGAGAAGGAGGCATCTGGGGGCCGGGGGTCCCAGCCAGAGCCGAGGAGGGCCTGGCTGCCAGCTTCGGAAGGGTCCCTGGCACCCCTGTTCTTTGAACCTGCTCCCCTCATCCAGCCACTTCTAACCCCTCTCACTGTACAGACAACTTCCTTCTTGGGCTGAGAAGGCCCTTTTGACTCTCAGGCCCAACTCCTCCCTCACCTGCCAGGTCCCGCATCCACTGCTTCTCAAGGTGAGGCTGCACAGGGTCATGGTACCAAGGATTCCATCGCCCTGAGCCTCAGTTTCCCTACCTGTAAAAATAGGAGCAATCCAGTATTAACCCACGAGGACTGACTGAGCCAGCGGGGTCAGCGCTCACGAAGTGGCAGTTACGGCAATGACTAATGCCCCCCAAGATGTGCCTCGTGCTGGAGGCCAGACCTCCTCCCAGGAATGGCTACCGGAACCCAGGACCTGGCTGTGACCCCTAGCATAGGGAGCAGGACTGTGGCTGGCAGGAGGTGGATGAGCTGGTCACGGGTAGGGTGTGGGGTTGCTGGGACTGTCCAGTGGCATCCTGCCCAGGCCCCGGGCACATTCCTCCTCCCCCGCTCGCTCCACCTGCCTGGTGCCACCTGCACTGCAGCGGCACAGCTCACCTGGCCTCTGCAGCCAGAGATTGCGGTGAGGCAGGAGACGCAGCTCCCCGGGATGAGAAAGAACTGGGGGAGCAGGCCCAACCTGGGCAGCCTCTGACCAGCACGGAGGAGCCAAGGTTTATGTGTCCCTAGGCAGCCTGGGGTACCCTCAGAACTGCAGCTGGAGGGCTCCGCAAGACCAGTACCTGTGTCTCCCTGAGGCAGGGCCCCCCACTATCTGGCCAGCGCGTTCTTGAAGGGGAAGCCTACCCCAAGAGCCTGGTCCAAAGGGCTAGACTGGGGTCCCATGGTTTGACTTGGTACCTTCCAGGCTTCAACAGCCTCAACTCCACCCCTTGCTCGGACCCCAGGTTTCCCACCAATGGGAAAGTCCAGGGAAAGCTGAGGACTGGATGACCGGAGCAGTTGTCTGCAGCCCTCTGATCTGGACAGGGCTGAGGTGGGGTCAGGGGGGAAGTGTGTAGAGAAGCAGCCTCTAGACCAGGACCATGTCCAAATAATCCTCCTCTTCCTCCCTTCTCTCCTCAAAGCCAGGCAAGCTAGCGTCTATTCTTCTTCTATGCTCAGTCTGCAGGGAGCTGGAGTGGGGAGGAACTGATGGTATTTAGTGGAGGGGTGCAACCTCGGGAAAGAAGGGCACCTTCCTGGGCCGGCAGGTGGTGTGGTGGAATTCCAGCATGGCTGGCCACACTTCGAGTCCCAGACCTAGCGGCTTAAAAATCACGACAAATGAATAGGCAAATAAATAAATAAATGTTTTTTAAAAGACTTAAAAAATAAAAACAAATAAAAGAAGGACACCTTCAGGGTCGGCGCATAGAGTGGTGGTTGAGGGTGTGGACTCCCGCATGGCCGACTGCGGTTTGGGTCCTGGACCTGGCAGCTTGCTTTCTCCCTTTCTCACTCTCTCTCTCCTCACCTCACTCTGTCCCTCTCTGGGCAAAAAAAAAAAACAAAAAAAAAAATCAAAAAAAAAACAAAAAAAAAAAAACTAAATAAAATAAAGAAGGACACCTTCCTTTCCCAGATCCACCACCAGCCAGTAAAGCAGCCTTCAGGGGACACTCGTGGTGGGGGCCAGGCTTCTGGCACTGGCACTACTCCCAGTAGGAAAGAGGCTCCTCCCCCACTGTCCCCACAGCCCCTCTATATCCAATGACCACTTGGAGTTGAGGGTTCGGTACCTGCACACATAAGCACGTGCATACACACACAAGCACACACAAGCATTCAAAGGATAACTCGAATCCAGCACCTCAAAGACCTCTCATGCCCAGGAGCCTTCCCCGAGTCTCCAATCCAAACGGGTCCTGCCCCATTATAAGTTCTCCTTCCTAAAGACACCAGAAACTTATCACCGTTTGTAAGGTTATATTTATTTACGGGATTATGTGATTAATCCTCCTCCCCCACAACACTGAAAGTGCCAGGAACAAGCTTGTCTGTGAGCCAAGGTGGTCAGCCACGCAAGTGCAGGGCGGGTTTGGGGTAAGACGAGCCATGGGACATGGCTAGAGTTGAAGGGGATGAAGTATGTAGTGGGGACCCAGGCTGGCAAGGTAAGTTGGCACCAGATCAGGGCAGGCTGTAAATTCCTGGTAACACTGGGACTTGATCCTGCCGGCAATAGGGAGCCATCAAAGGTTTTTGAGCATAAGCGTGGCATGCTCCAACCTGCACTCTGTGATCCCTCTTAGCGCGATGCGGAGGAGGACAGGAGGTGGGAAGGGAAGATGGAGTTGTGCTCCCTGGAGGGACTGGTTAGAAAAGGCTTCAACTGAACCCGGAGTGACGGAAGTAAAAGAAAAGAGGGTACCTTCAAACCACTAATACTGCAGAGCTGTCGGGACGTGGAACCCAGCTGGATGGTGAAGGGAGTGGGGTGTTAAGGATGGCTTGCAAATGCCCAGGCGTGCTACCTTGGAAGTGGCGATGCCCCTATGCTGCACATGCTGCATACCCACGGCGCAGTATTTGAGGGAGATGAGTTATATTGGGGTGTGCGGGTCAGGAAGTCCTTTCTGATATGTAGTCTCTGGCTTAACTATAGCCAAAACCTTTGTTACCTTGGTCCTGGAAACCCAGCTTCAGGGAGGCAGTGCTTCCCTAGAGACCACTGAGGAGGTTGGGGCTAGGCGTCAGGCCTCCTGGCTTTCTGTCCCCACTGGGCACTGCCTCCTGACTTGACCTCTGACACCTTGCCCCTCTAGGCACTCTCAGCCCCTCATAGGTAGGGAGGAGGCTCCCAGGGAAGATGGAGAAAGAGACCTGGGAGGGCCCAGGCCGTGGCCTGATTCAAGAGGGTTAACAATGTGCTTTGATCTCTGGAAGGTTCACTGGTAGTTAGGGGTGGGGCAGGATAGCAGAGGGGCAGATCTGAACTCCGGGCAGCTTCAGCCGCAAGAGCTTCGCCCTCCTCACTTTGCCCATCGGAGCCCTCAGTGCCCACTGCAACGTGTGTTAAAGCAAAAGGAACCTCGTGCCCCCTGGGTTTTTTAGAACTTGGAGCAGAATGCAAAGAGAGAAGCGTCTGGGAGACAGGGCTGGGGAGGTGACTTGAGGGTGGCACCACCTGATGGTACATGGAGTGTAGAGAGCGAGCCCAGGCCCCCAGGACGGGCCGAGGACAGGCATGATAATGCCCGCGTCAAATGCAGAGTCCTCAGTGGAGGGCACTCTCACAGCACCCACACCCTGGAAAGGGGAGCCCAGACTTCAGGGCACCACAAAATGACCCAGGCAGAGCCCGGAATACAGACAAATGCCTGGGTTGGCCAAGTCCCCCACTGAACCGAGATGTGTCTGCAACCTTGCAGATGCAGACAAAGGAGGGGGAGCTGCCAGAGCCCAAAAGGGTCTCAGAGCTCTCCAAACCGTCTTCCTGGAATCCTCCTCAGGGTTCCCATGAGATGAGATGAGGAAAGAGGGAAAAGGGCAGGCACCTCCCTCCCTACTCCCACCAGCGACTCCACTTGGTTTGATTTATATATTAGCATTTGTCTGAGAGTCTGTTTAGGGGAGTGATGAAGATTATTACTAAAAGAGACACGAATAAATAACCCCACTGTTCAAATGCCTGGCCCTGTAATTCTAGACGCGGAGTCTAACAGCCAAGCTGACCCTCTCAGCAAAGGGCAGGCACCTCCCTCCCTACTCCCACCAGCGACTCCACTTGGTTTGATTTATATATTAGCATTTGTCTGAGAGTCTGTTTAGGGGAGTGATGAAGATTATTACTAAAAGAGACACGAATAAATAACCCCACTGTTCAAATGCCTGGCCCTGTAATTCTAGACGCGGAGTCTAACAGCCAAGCTCACCCTCTCAGCTCTTTTTTTTTTTTTTTAAAGAATTATTTATTTATTTATTTAATTCCATTTGTTGTTATTATTATTTTTTATTTGATCAAAGAGAGAGAAAGGGAAAACGAGAAATCAAACCACCAAGTTCAGGACTCAAACCGGGGCCAGTCATGAGGGAGTCCAGCACCTTAACCACCACGCCACCTGCCGGCCGCCTCTCAGCTCTTAAAATGGGTGTGCTGGATGCACGCAGGAGTTTCTGGACTCTCTGTCCAGTGCTCTTTAGCTACCGTGACTCTCAGGCGGGGCACGTCAGCATGGGAGGTTGCTCGCAATGGAAAATCCCTTCGGTAGGGGTTATTGGGAGAGCTGTCCCTCAACTGTGTCAGTCCTACCGGCAAAGAGGCCTGAGGCCAGCTGGGGGAACCCCGCAAGCGCACAGAGGCCGAGGCCGCCCTCTCATTAGCCGGCGCGCCCAGACTCTGTTGCAGCCTCTCTCCCCCCTCCTGGTCTGCGACCACCCGGCAGCCGGCGGCGGCAACAAGGAGGTGCGGCCAAGAAAGGGTTAATCTGGCAGCGCCTTTCATCAGCAGCTTGGCGGGCTCCCAAGGCCCACAGGGCGGGGGCCTGCGGGCACCCACCC
>NW_006204028.1:1339089-1345651 GCF_000334495.1 Tupaia belangeri chinensis | reverse complement strand
TGCCCGGCGCCCGCCCCCGGCCACGCCTGCCGCGCGCAGGGGAGGGGCGGGCCCGGCGCGGAGAGCGTAGCCCTGCTGGGCGGCCCAGGCTAGGAGGGAGTCCCGAGCCAGGACCGCGATCGGAAAACGCTACAAGCAGCGAGAACCTTGCTGGGCGGCCGGAGGAGCTGGATGCAGACTCCGGAATGGGGTCGGGATTCTGAGATGAGCGATGGCAGGTCTCCGTAGAGGAGGGGGCACAGGCTAAGAGCCCTGGGATTTGGGCCGTGTCCCCTGTGTCCTTCCCAAGGTCTAGGACTCCGCGTAAAAGGCAGCCCTCCCATTACACAGTGGCAGGGCCGGCCATCCTCAATTCCTCTTCCCTGAACTCACCAGCCCTTGCCTTTGATCTCTCCTGCGGCATGTCGGCGTGTCAGTGGAAACAGGAAGTCGCCTTAGGCTGGAAGCAAACTCCAGCAGGTGTAAACAGGCAGACACCCCCACTTCAGGCTTCTGGGAGGAGCTGGGCTGGGGTGGGGGGTAGCTCCAAGACAGTGAAGAAGAGACCTCTCCTGTGGAGAAGCCTGGGGAAACTCACCCCCTCCACCACCAGGCCTGGGATTCTACAGGAACCCCAACAAGACCAGAGAGGGACTTTCACAGGTGACCCAGTCCCTAAAGAACAGCCTCTCGGGGGAACAGCAGTTAGCGTAATGGCTATGTCGCTGAATTCCCATGTAACCGACCGTGGTTCCAGCCCCGGACTCGGTGGCTTAAATTCATGCCAAGAGCGTGTGAGGGTGGGCCCCAGCGCCCCAGAGGAGACTGTTGAACTCCTACCTGGCTGAATGCAGTTTGGGTCCTGGATCTGGCAACTTGCTTCCTCACTTTCCCTCTCCCTCTATCTGTCTCTCTCTGGTCAAATTAAAAAAGTAAATAAATAAATGAATAAATAAAAAAAAGAACAGCCTCTCTCCAAAGTAGAAAGTAGCAAGACCCAGCACCAGCTCCCACAGACTCAGTTTGCAAGGCATGCTGGGAGAAGAAGCCACCCAGAGGCTCTCTTGTCTGCCCCAGTCCTCTGGGAAAGAAACAGCCCAGGGAAGAGCCCTGGGCAAGCCAGCCCTAAAACGCACATCTTCTCCAATGCCTCAGTTGCCCCAGAGTTCTCAGGCTCGGTAGTGATCCAGAGAGATGAACCTCAAACCTCTCTTGGAGTCAGACAGTGGGGTAGGAATAAAATGTGATGCTTTGCAAGGCAATCCCATACGGAAAAGTTCCCAGTTCAGGCTTGGAGACCTCTCTGAGCACATCAGATTTGTGTGCCCATGATTGGGGCTGACCGAGGCTGGGGGTACATCACAATATCAAGACCCCTTTCCTCCCTCTCAAGAAAATAAATAACACCTTTTTTTTTTAAAGCTTCCTATAGGGCGTGCATGCTCCCCAGAGACAGACCCAGATAGAGAGGGAAAATAAGAAATCGCCCCCCATGGGGGATGGCCACACCAGTCCCTTCTCCTCCATTCTCCTCTTGGGATTTTAGGCATACATGTACATGCGCCTGGCATGATTTTCAAGCCACGGGATCTGGGACTCACGCCACAGAGTCTACCATATGGGATCCAGAGCCTTTACCTCCACTCCACCTGCTGGCCCATAAATATACTTTATACTTTTTTTTTTTTTTTAAGGAAAAGTTTATTTAAAAACAGAAGACATGAGGCCAAGTGGTGGCATGGTGGTTAAGAGGGCTGGATGCCACCTGGCCTACTGCATGGTTCCAGTCCTGGACACAGCAATTTGAAAAACACACCAGGTATGTGTGGGTGCGTGCCAAAATCCCAAAAGGAGAATGAAGGAAAAGGGATTGCAGCATGGCCATTCACCCAGGGGGGTGACTTCTCACTGTCCCATTCTCTGTCTCTCTTGGTCTCTTCAGCACGTGCATGTGCCTTATAGTAAGTTAGAAAAAAGAGAGAGAGAGAGAGAGAGAGAAAGAGAGAGGAGAAGGAAAAAAAAAAGGGGGGGGACCAGCAGGGGGCATGGGGGATGAGGCACCGGACACTCCCACATGGCTGACCCAGTTCTAGTCCCAGACCTGGTGGCTTGCCTTCTCACTTTCTCTCTCGGTCTTTCTCTCTCTGGTCAAATTAAAATAAATGAATGAATAAATAAAATAACATAATTATTTACAAAAAAAGACACGAATCGCTCAAGAATTTCCCAGTCCCCTCAAATTACACTTCGAGCTTAATTCGAAGTGCAAGCTCTGCTCACGCCTGTGGTCCTCTTCCCACTTGGAGTCTAAGGCCCTGGGTATGTGTGCTGGGGGCAGGGGAAGTGCAGGGTGGGGCATGTGGAGAAGAGGTGGGGTGAGGACAGGAGCAGGCTGGAAGCAGTCCGGGACCTGCCCCAGACTCTCAGGTCAGGGAAAGGAGGGTTCTGCTGCTGGTCTTTCCCTCAGAAAGTCTTTCAGGGATTTTTTTTTCCTTTATAGAGAAAGATTTTTGCTACTGGGCACGTGCACTCACCAGAGAGACAAAGACGCAGTGAGAAATCCTCCCCCAGGGGGGGAATGGCCACACTGTAATCCCTTCTTTTTGCTCCTCTCAGGATTTGGGGCATGCACACACACGCACCCAGGGTGAGTTTTAATCTGCTGGGCTCAGGGCTTGAACCACAGTTGGTTATGTGGGAGTCCAGCAATGTCACCATTATGCCATCTACTGGTCCCTCAGAGACTTCTACGCCTGGCTTCTTCAGGTTCCGTGTCTTAGAGGCCCGTCCTGCTGGGAGAGCAGGTAGAATTTGATCTAATATCTAGACTTTCTGAAGCCCTTTGTCGTGGCAGTCCTGCCAGGGTGACCTCCTCCTCCTTCTCCAACCTTCATCATATAATTGATGTCTGGGAGTGAGGCTCAGGCCACCTTTCAGGGGAGGAGCAGCATAGCCTGCTTCATTTGGGAATGTCGTGTATACCTGACCCCAAGAAAACAGCCCCCTTTGCCTGAGCGGAGACTGGTGACATGTGGGGCAGGGAGGGGGGCAGTTTGAGACGGGGTGGGGTGGAACGACCAGAAGACCCTGCTTCACTTTCCCCCAACTCAGCCCTGGGGCCAATGACTCCATCTCAGTTATCCCATCTCTAAAATGGGATAATAGCACTAAGGACCGCACAGTGGGTGTTCTGAAGGTGCATCTGATAATTAGGGTGGTCGACGCCCTGAGGAGCAGGAGCTGGCCAGCCTGGCTTCTGTGTTCACACCCAAGCTCATGGTTCTGGTCGTTAAGCCACACCCTCACAGCCCCACTTTCCCCACCCCTCCCCGAAGTTCCAACACCCTCCCAGCATCCCTGGCATTCCTTTGAAAAGAAGGATCCTGCAAATAATATGGCATCTGCTAAAATCGGGTAAGAACTACATAAGATCAAATAAGAAATCAGGCAGCAGACTTCAAAAGAGCTGGTTTCGGGACCAGCAGATGGCGTAATGGTTATGTTGCTGGATTCCCACATGGTCGAACTTGGTTTGAGTCCTGGACCCAGCGGCTTCAGATTCTCACTGGGTGTGTGTGTGTGTGTGTGTGTGTGTGTGTGTGTGCATTCCCAAAATCCTGAGAATAGAGGAGAAGGGATTGCAGCGTGGCCATCCTCCTGGGAGGTGATTTCTTGATTTCTGTCTCTCTCTGCCTTTCTGGTGAGTGCACGTGCCCTGTAGCAAAAACCTCTCCCCTCCAAAAAAGTCCCTCTCTTTAAAAAAAAAAAATGAGAGAGCTGGTTTCTCCTCTCCACCCTCCCCTCTGCCTGGCCTCTCTAAGCTCATGCTTAGGGAGCATGCCCAGCTGCCCCTTTGGCCCAGGACTGTCATGGCGTTAGTACTGAAAGCTCCACATCCACAGAAATCCCTCAGTCAAGGCAATCTGGGATATAGTTGATGATCCAGTCTCATTGGAGACCACAGACAGCAGGCGTCTGAGTCCCTCACTCTGCCTGGTTTTCTGGAGGTATCCATGTAGCCAGGGAAAGTGCTGGAGTCCCAAGACGCTCTCCCTAACCCCTAAAGCCGTATGACATCACAGCTTAAAGCAGCCCACCCCACTGAGGTCTAGGACCCTTCTCCCTATCTTTCCTCCAAGGAGAATTGGCATCCAGGGCCCCGGCCTCCTTGCCCCATTCACAGGGCCCAGGCAGTAGCAGGGCCCAGGAGCTCCTGGCCAACCAGGGAGAGTCTTCTAGGAGACAAGCCACAGGTTGCCATCTGGTGGTAATTCCCCAGGGAAAAGATTTGCCTAGGTGACCTCTAGGTCAGGCTCCTTTAAATAGCCCCTAAATTGTCTATGACATGGGCAACCTGGGGTCACTGCTGGGGGAGGAAGACCCAGAGCTTTGAAGGCCACACCCGCCATGGTACCTCCTTGAAGCCACTCTGGGCCAGCCTTCCAGCTGAGCCACAGCGTCCACAGGCATTTCTGAGGGGTAGCTGCAGCAGTAGGGCTCTGGGAGGGGCAGGGAAGGGGTGAAGGAAGTGGGGCTAGGTTCTCCCTTTTACATACCCAGCTGTTTTCTTTTAGGAACCACCAGACCCCTGCCTCCTCCTCCACCACCTCGCACAGTCTCTGTTGATCTGAAAACACAACCATTACTCCGCAAGAAATCATCTGCAAGACGAGGAATCAAGGTCCACGGAGACCTGTGGTGGGAAGCCGCAGCTCGTCTGTGAATCTACACTCACAGCAGAGAGGGGGACACGCAGGTGCCTGGGTCCTCTGAGAGCAGGGCATCCCTGGCGGTATCAGGGCCAGGGGATGGGCACACAGCCTGGCCTTGGGTCTCTCACTGCGAGCCAGGCCCCCCAGGCTGGCCAGGGAGCTGTCAAATCCCCCACTACAGAGACAAATGGAGCCGTCAGAGAAAATAGCTTCTAATGGGGAGCAGGAGCCAGGCTGGGCCAGGCTGGGGGAAGGACTCTGCCGGCCAGATGTGAATTCTTTACTAATCACACCAAATTGGCCCAATTTGTTCACTGACACGTGGGGGGACCAGCTTCATCTTTCTCCCACTGAGCAGGCTCCCCCCTCCACCCCGCATGGAAGCACTTTTGCTCCAGGGATGAGGCCGGTCGGCTTGCAGCAAGGCTGGAGGGAAAGGGATTGAGGCAGGACTTGCACACCCTCCCTGGCTCCCTGCTGGACCCCAGGAGTGGCTCTAATGTGCCTCTTCCATGCCTGCCACCCCCTGAGCCTTGGGTGCTGAGGGTTGCACTGTGTAGAGTCCCTGGGAGGGAGGTGAGGAGGAGAGGGGGGCTAGGCCATCTGTTACCTTGGATGTGGGAGGCACCAGCAGGAACTGGGGATTCGGAACATTCTCAGGAGAGGGTAGGGGATCATTTAAAGCAAGACAGTGTCTCCTCTAGAGGCAGCACCTGACCAGATTCCGCTAGGGCTGTATCTCTGAGCATAGTGAGCCCAGGTAAGAGTGAGCCCTGGCCCCTCTCTCCAAGCCTGAGCCGAATTCACCCTTAAATGCTCACCCCCAAAACCCTGCACTGAAGATGAGGGAGGACTGCAGCAGGAGGGCTGCCCGCTGGACTTGGAAAGCAGCATCCTCATGTCCACTCCACTGGCCTCTCCTTCTCCAATATGATCCGGAGGTGACAAGAAATGTACATGGGGCCGGGGGGGCTCCAGGAGTGGGGACAGGAATAATGACGGGGTGGAGGGAGTCTGCAGGGACAGCAGCATAAATAGAGCCCCCTCCCCAACCTCTGGAACATTCTTTGTCCTGCACCAGGAACAGGAGCTCATGCACAGGGCTGGGAGTCCCAGACCCCCACCCGCAGACCATCCTTCCCACCTTCCCACCCCTGACCTCACCCCTACCTAAATAGCCTCCTTGGGCCCAAGAGTTTCTGGGGGCTGGGCCTAGGGAAGATGGGGTGAGGACAAAGCCCATGCAGACCCTGATGGCAGGCTCAGGGCTGTTTGGGTAGGGAGTTCTGGGGTTCTGCCATCCAGAAAGGAGCAGTGTAAAATTCGTAGACCTCACTTTTGGGGAGGGAGGGATCTTGCTGGAAAGAGCCAGAGCAGGGCTATAATCCTTGGGTTCCAGGGCCCAGTGCTCACCCTAAGCACAGCTGAGGGGCCCCAGTTCCTGCCTGAGGACTGGGGAGAGGATGCAGGGTGCCCTGGTGCACAGCCTGGCCAGTTCTTGGGGGATAAAACACCCCCTACCTATGCTCCTTTCCTCACTAGGTCTTCCCCACCCCCAGTCAGTCATTCTGCCCCGGGATGGCTCTTAAGTACTTTCCCAGGTCACCTTTCACCCCAAATCCTAATCTTGTTGCAACTGGTGCTACTCCCTTAGGGGGAGTTCCACCCCAGGAAACGCAAGGGGTGGAGCCAGCCCTGAGGGGAGGTGGGCCACCAGGTCCTCTGAAGGAGGGAGGGGGCCTGGTGTAATAACCTGTGGAACCAGGGGGGACCTGTTCCTGGAGGGAGGGGCAGGCCAGAGAAGGAAGCAGGGTTTCAGGAGATGGCAGGGGAAGTTGAGCATCCTAGGGAGAAAGCTCAGAGGAAAGAGT
>NW_006204028.1:1328827-1338431 GCF_000334495.1 Tupaia belangeri chinensis | reverse complement strand
TGAAGTGCTGACATGACTCCACCAACTTCACTGGGAAAATAAAGGTCCGTATTCCTCCCCATCTGGCCTGCCAGGTCCAGGTACTTGCCTGGGCTCCTTTCTAGTATTCCCTGGCTGAGCAGAGCGCCCCCTCCTGGCAGGGTTAGACCTGAGCGCAAGGAAGGAAGGCTGCAGAAAGGCTCTGGGCCTCCTCTGTCCTGCGCAGCTCCCACCTGCTTTGATTTTAAGCTGTCTTCCCTAACTGCAAGAGCTTCCTCAGGCCCAAAGAACCACGCTGATGGGGTATGGAGTCTGGTTCTGCTGCTCACTTGCTCTGCAGCCACGGCCGATTATTACACAACCTCCACGATGATATAACCTCTCTGAGCCTCAGTTTCCTCATCTGTAAGTGGGAAATCGCTCTCAGAAGATCGCTTGTCGCACCAGCAGTTAGCATCAGTTGGACTCCCATGTAGTCGACCACAGTTCGAGTCTCGGACCCGGTGGCTTAAACTCACACCGGGCGCATGTGCATGCGTGCCCAAGATCCCAATAGGAGAATGAAGGAGAAGGGGTTGCGGCGTGGCCATCCCCCCTGGGGGGGTGATTTCTCGCTTTCTGTCTCTCTCTTTCTGGCGAGCGCACGTGCCCTATAGCAAAAAAAACTCTCCAAAAAAAAAAAATCGTTTGTGAGGACGGCAGGTGATCATATACGCCTTTTGCATAGGAGTGCCTCACACACACAGCTGGCTGGGCTGACTGATCCCTGCTGAACGAATGCATGAGTGCATGGACTTGAAGGGCACTCTGTTATGTCTTTCGCCTAATTTCATCCCAGTTTCTTGGGTACCATCTGGAACAGGTGTCTGAACCCTCAGCAGAACAAGGCCTTAACCCCTCTGTGTTCAGCGTCCTCGTCCGTAAGCACCCACCTTATGGGTCTAGTTCCTGGGCCCATCTAGGTAAAGACCCTAGGTCACAGTAAGCGTCCAGTGCGTGACAGTATTGTTAGACTGGCCGTCTCATCCACCCCCTGACACTCAGCAGGACCCTTCCTGCTAGCCCACTCCACCCTGTCTTCAAAGGGCTGAAGACCGAGATGTCTCTGGGGCCCCTCCTCTTGTCCCAGTCCTATCAGCCCCAGCCCCAATCCCACCACCTTAGAAGTCAGGAGTCCTTTCCCCAGTAAACTCCATCTCCCAGAGATACTCTCTCCAAGAGCAGAGACATTCCAGGCAGGTTCCACAGTCCTCAGAGCCTGCCCAGCCCCACCCAGGCCTAGATTGGCAACACCACCTTCCCCTCCCACCTCTGTCTTCAGGATTGATCCTTCCAGAGTCCCTGCTCTGTTCTCAGCAGTGACCTCCCTCCTCCCTCCATCTCGGCCGTCCCTCTGGCTGGCACTAGGGCCTCTCTCCCGGGTGGCGTCGTGGTGGCATGCAGACTGAGTCCACAGCAGGCCTTGGGCGGAGTGCTGGGTGCCAGGGCCAGCCCGTGCCAGCAGCTCAGGCCTCCTCCTGCTGCAACCTGCCACCTGCTGAAACCTGCCCCCTCCCAACGCCCCTGGACACACACTCATCCCTTTCCGCAGCCGCCGGGAAGTGCCAAGCTCCAAACACCTTTACCTAGAAACCAACACTCCCAACCTCACTCCTATCCTGGGAGAGCTCTGCCAGCTTGTCGCCAAGGGTGGGGCCTGAGGTCTTTGCCTGGGCTCTGGTCCTTCTGGACAGTCCTCCTTGTCCCCACCTCCACCCTGTGCCTGACCTACCCTCGTTCTGGGCGGACCTTGTTTTAGATGATGGGAGGGGAAGTAGAGTGGGCTATTGGCAAATGCTGTTTCTCAAAGTTTTGTCTCGGGTACACCTAGGAGCAGGGTTAGGGAGAAGCCGAGCAAGGAGAGGTCACCAGAGTGAGCCCACTCACAAATGCTTTCATCTTGGGTTTTACCCATCACGTATGTACTGTACACGCGCACTTTCTTCCACATTCTCTCCAAGTTTGCTAAAATGTAAAGAGCACATTCTAGAACATATTCTAGTTGAATTATTTTTTTCTCTGGGTCCAACATGGCAAGGTTCCAGGTTCACATCCAGAGACCTTTTTTCTTTTTTTTTTTTTTTAAGAACTGTTTATTTATTTAATTCCATTTGTTATTACTTTTTTTTTTTTAATTTGACCAGAGAGAGACAGAGACAGAGAGAGAAAGGGACAAAGCAAGCCACCAAGTCCTGGACTCAAACTGCAGTCGGTCATGTGGGTATTCAGCGTCTTTAACCACCACACCACCTGCCAGCCCCTCCAGAGACTTTTCTAAACATGCCAGGCATGCGTGTGCCCATGGTCCAGAGGCCGACTGAAGCTGGGAGTCGAGTGCCATGTAAAGAGCCTATTGGGGAACTAGCAGGCGGCATGGTGCTTGGAATGCTGGACTCCCACATGGCTGATTGTGGTTCGAGTCCTGAATCTGGCGGCTTGCTTTCTCACTTTCTCCCTCTTCCTGTCTCTCTCTTTCTGGAGAGTGCACATGCCCTGTAGCAAATTTAAAATAATAATAATAATATAATAACAAATAAAATTAAATATTTTTTTCTTAAAAAGAGCATGTTGGGTGGTATGCTCTCTCACTCTCATGGAAGAAAGGAAAAAAGAAACTTTAAAAAAACTTTTAGGGTGAATAGCAAGTGGCATGGTGGTTAAGGTGCTAGACTCCCACATGGATAACCACGGTTCGAGTCCTGGACCTGGCAGTTTGCTTTCTCACTTTCCCTTTCTCTCACTCTCTGGTCAAATTAAAAAATAATAATAAGAAATAAAGTTAAATAAATTTTTAAAAATATTTTGGGGATGCCAACATATTATGTGGTGGTTAAGGTGCTGGACTCCCATATGGCCAATCGTAGTTTGAGTCCCAGACCTGGCAACCTGAAAATCACCCTGGGTGTGTGTGCGTCTGAGTCCAAGATGTCAGGAGAAGAAGAGAGGAGAGGGACTGTGGCATGGTCATCCCCCTGGGGAGTGATCGCTCCCTTTCCCTCTCACTGTCTTTTTCTGTCTCTCTCCTCTCCAAGTGCATGCACCCTATGGCAAGAACCTTAAAAACAAAAACAAGGGGCCAGCAGGTGGCGTGGTCGTTAAGGGGCTGGACTCTCACATGGATGACTGCGGTTTGAGTCTTGGACTTGGCAGCTTGCTTTCTCACTTTCCCTCTCACTCTGTCTCCCTCTGGTCAAATTAAAAATAACAATGATGATGAATAAAATAAAATTAAATAAAATAATTTCTTAAAACAAAAACAAAAACCAACTTTGGGTCCAGCCAGCAGGTGGCATGGAAGTTAAGGCAGCTGGATCCCACATGGCCAACTTCGCAGTTCATGTCCGGACCTGCCAACATGGAAATCACGCGGAACGTTGGCATACATACCCAAAATCCCAAGAGGAGAATGGAGGAGAAGGGGTTGCAGTGTGGCCATCCCTCCAGAAGGTGATTTCTCACTTTCCCTCTTTCTCCAGTGAGCACAGCCTCGCTGGAAAATCAATCTCTTGTTAACTAATACTCTTCTAGTCGTTCCATATTTGTTGAGCAATTACAATATGGCTTCTCCGTGCAAGGTGGTGGGCTAAGGCAAAGAGAGCGTGCCGCTCACCACGTAGACCCAAACACAGGGAGAGGTGTTATGACTGTGGTGAAGTCTGGTTTGCTTGCTTTTTTTTTTTTTTTACATTTGCTATAGTGCACATGAGCTTGCCAGAAAGAACCACAGAAAGTGAGAAATCACCCCCCAGGGGGGATGGCCACACCACAATCCCTTCTCCATTCTCCTCTCAGGATTTTGGGCACGCACGCACATGTGCCCAGTGTGAGTTTAAGCCACTAGGTCCGATACTCAAACTGCGGTCGACTACATGGGAGTCCAGCGACGTAGCCATTACTCCAACTGCTGGTTACACCACTGTACTTATTTCGTAACCTCTCCATACCTCAGTTTCCCCATTTGTAAAATGGATCTAACAACAGTACCTTCCTCATAGACTCCTCTCCCCCAGCTCCCATCATCTGCCTAGACTCCTGCTCACCTTGCTCACCTAAACTCTCTGTACCCCACTCGCCGGCCTCCTGCTGTGCCATTGTGCCAACGTGCCGGGCCAAGCAAACACCCACCTTAGGGCCATGAAACTTGCTGGTCCTCTCATCTGGATTGCTGAGCCCCCAATATTCAAAGAGCTGGCTGCCTCATTTTGTTCAGGCGTCTGCTCACATATCACACCCGTAGGAGGCCCTCCCTATCACTCTCCGTCCCCCAGGTTTCTCTAATACATTTATCACTCACTATCTGACATTATGTACCACTTTCTTTATATATAATTTTTAAGTTTATTATTATTTTACAACTTCGATTAGTCAGAGACAGAAAGAAAGGGAAAGTGAGAAAGCAAGCTGCCAGGTCTGGGACTCAAAACTGTGGTCGGCCATCTGGGAGTCCAATGCCTTAACCACCATGCCACCTGCTGACTCTATCTATACCTATTTTCTTACTGCCTTTCCTCCTTCGTTCACCAGAGAAGAAGCTCCAGGAAGGCAGACATTTTTGTCTGATGCGTTATTGTTACTATATCCCTAGCCTCGAATCTAATGCTTGGCACATAGCAGATGCTCAATAAATACTTCCCTGAATGAACCTTGAAGAAATGAATCATGGAGATGTGAAAACTAAATGAGTTAAAGACTGGAGACCACTTGGTATGGCCCTGGCACGTGGCAAGCAACAAGACATGGAAACTCATTATTAAACACACACCAACGGGCTTAACTGAAAAAGACTGGAATTGCATAAGGACAAACCCAAATTTCAGCCAAAATTACATACACCCATTGCTTCATGCAATAAATATTTCTGCTGTCATTTCTGTCATCCATCTGTATTAGAAGATGGGGTGCCCCACTGTATTCGCTCCACAAATTCAGCCTGCTTAGCAGTTGCCAAGTCTTCATGGTCTTTTTTTTTTCTTGAGAGAGAGATTTTTACTATAGGGTACATGTGTTCACCAAAGAGACAGAGAGACAGGAGAGAAATCGCCCCTCCCCTCCTGGGGGGGAGATGGCCACACTGCAATCCCTTCTCTTCCATTCTCCTCTGGAGGTTTTGGAAATGCACGTGCATGTGCCTTGTATGAGTTTTAAGCCGCCAGGTCCAGGACTTGAACCATAGTCGACTTCGTGGGAGTCCAACAACATAACCATTACACCATCCATTGGTCCCAAGTCTTCATGGTCTTTAAGCAGCCCTCATCCACGCTCAGAGTGCATGCTTCAGACCATCCATGAGGCATCACTTCCATGGTTGTGTGGGCCCATGGGGGGCACCTCCCCAAAGCTCTTATTAGTTATTAGTTATTAGTGATAGCAGAGGCCAAGACACCCACTGCCGTCACCAGTGGGAGAAGTTTCTCCTCTTTCTAGAAAGATAAAAAAGGCTTTCCTTAGGGTCACCAGGTGGTGTAGTAGTTACATCACTGGATGTAAGCCACATGGTTGACCACGGTTCGAGTCCCAGACCCAGTGGCTTGAATGCCGGGCACGTGTGCATGTATCCAAGATCCTGGAAGGAGAAGGGAAGAGAAGGGATCGCAATGTGGCCATCGCCTCTGGGGGGTGATTTCTTACTTTCCGTCTCACTGTGTGTGTGTGTGTGTCTCTCTCTCCAGTGAGCACACCCGCCCTAAGGCAAAAATCTCTTTAAAAAAAACAGGCTTTCCTGAAGAGTCTGGCCAGTCCCCTCCCATTGGAAATTCTCCCACCTCAACCTGGAGTCCGGCTAACCTAGAGTACTGGGGAGAACCAGCCACATACTTTCCTGTCCCCAGTCTAACCCCCAGAGCCCACACAATCTCCTTGGATGTGAGGATCCAAGTGAAAACACTGCTGTAGTGTCTGGTGTGACCTGTGAGGCAGAGGTCACTGGAGGTCTTGTCCTTCCCTGAGGCCACCAGCATGGACAGGCTGAAAGGTGAGAGTCCTCACCAATTCGGAGGGAGAGCCAGGTCCCTGCCCTCGGTGGGTGGCTGCAGCATAAGCTCACCCAGCGCTCACCAGGCCGCGCTGCGCTAATACCCTAACGCCAGGTGAAGTTAATAGCCCTATTTACAGCTGGGCGGACTCGCCTTGCGCCTTGGAGAGGTGGAGTGGCTTGCCCTAGGCCAGAACGCAAACCCGGGTCTCAGCTGCTCCGTCATGCCACGGTGGGCAGAAACTGGGACTACTACCAGAAGGAGGCCAGGAGGTGTGGCCCTCAGGGCACAGGCTGGGAAGGACAGAGGAGGTGGCGGAGAGCGCGGAACGCAGAAGGAAGAGTCAGGGTGCCCGCGTGAGCAGCGCCGCGATCACGATCACGCGCAGGCCTTGGATTCAAGGCAGGGCGAGGCAGGCCCCAGCCAGAGAGAGACCAGTGCGCCACCGCCGCCGCTACCGCCGCCAGCCTGGAGACCCTGGCCCCAGCCTCAGCGGGAATAGGAGGCCGTGTGTCCCTAGACAGCCCAGAACTGGCAGGATTAGGGCAGGAAGTGGGGGGACCCGAAGTTTAGACAGTAAACTCATTCCCACCCTCACCGCGCTTTCAGAGCCCGGGTGGACAGGCACCATCCAGGAGGCGCAGAGCCAACCTTGGATCCCGGGTCTAAGACCTCCACCTGCAATAGAAATTAGGCGGCCGAACCAGAACAGAGGGGTCGGCTTGGGCCAGGCGCCCAGGACTGCTGGGTTGGGGCGGCGTTGGGGTAGGGCCGGCTGGTGGCAGGCTGGGCTGGGGCTAGGCTGCCTAATGGTTTTCTGAGGAGGCTCCTGGAGAATTAGAGGTCTGTTCCAGGAGGGTGAGCAGGGCGGGGCGAGCAGGGCGGGCTCTGGGCCGCTGTGCTGAGCTCTGCTGCAGGAAGGAACCTGGGGGTTGGAGCGGAGTGGCCTGGGCTCTGCACGTGCCACATCAGGCCAGAGTTGTGGCTTAGTGCTCACCCACCACGCTGCTATCGCTGAAGAAATACAAAGGCTGTCCCTGCAGGCCGCTGAGGAGGGATGAAGGTCGGACAGGAGCTGGGGCTCCTCCTAAAGCTGCTGTTGCCCCAAACTATAATGCATTAGACAGAACCTCTACTTAGAGCTAAAGCAGTGGGGGTCCAGCGAGGCCAACGAAGGCGGTGGGGACTTCAACACCCCAAGCTGCCTGTGCTGGTGGGCAAGGTTGGATGGGCAATTCAGAGTCTTGTCCTCTGTCTGGTGGGTGGATGGAGAGGAAGCTCCTCAACAACCCAGGCAGGGTCCCCTACCCCACACGGAGCTTCCTCCAGAAGCCCTCTCCCTTCTCAGCCCCCTCTCACTCCGGCCCTCCTCCTGGCCCCTGTCAGTCCCATGCAGAGGACCCCTAGCCCCACCAGGACTAGGGATGCAAGTTCCACCTCCTGCTCCAGGTCCAGGCCTGCTCTGCCTCCACTGGAACAGTCCCAGTCTAGGGGCTTTCTTCTGAGAGGACCCTAATTCTCTTTAGGGAGGAGACCCAGAAGAGGGGCTGGGCCTTGAGTGCTGGCTGGATGACTTCAAAGGGCGGTGGGTGGGGTTGGCGCCTGGTCACAGGTGCCACTCAGGGTGGGCCAACCTGCCCTACCAGGTCAGGGCCTGTGCTGCTGCACCCCGCCCTCCCACCGGGAACATCACAACACAGGCCTGACAGCAGCCCCACCCACCAGGGACTCCCCCAGGGCTCAGGAGAAAGACCTGAGACCCAGAGCAGAGGCAGCCAGCGCCTGGCAGGTCATTCCATCCCTTCTCCCACCCCAGCGCCCAGCGCCTAGACACACCCAGTCACCCACATGCGCACAGAGTCCTGCGGCCAGGCAGGAACAGAGCTGGGTCCCAGGGCCTCCAGCGGCTACACCTAGCCTTGTTCAAAAGTTCTTCCTGCTGTCTTCTCTTCCTGGAGTTCTTAGGAAACACAGGGTAGGCCATCCGGGTCTGGCAGCTGCTGCTTTGCATTATGGAACCCTTGAAGCCAAAAGAGGGAGCCTAGGCCTACCAGTCTGCCTAGAGCCCTCTGCCCCCCAACCAGACTACCTGCCAATTAGGGGAACATTGGGAGGTTCCCACATGCAAGTGCCAGACAACCATAGGACCATGCTAGGCAGCAGGGCTTTAAAAAGATTGAGTTTTGGAGCCTGCAGGTGCCGTGGTGGTTAAGAGCACTGGACTCCCACATGGACGACCGTGGTTTGAGTTCTGAACCTGGCAGCTTCCTTTCTCACTTTCCCTCTCTCTCTCTTTCACTCTGTCCCTCTGTGGTCAAATTAAAATAAATAAATAAATAAATAAAGTTAAATAAAAATAATTCTTTTAAAAAAAGATTGAGTTGGGACCAGCAGGTGGCGTGGTGGTTAAGGCACTGAACACTCCCACATGACCGTCTAGGGTTCGAGTCCTGAATCTGGTGGCTTGCTTTCTCACTTCCTCTCTCTCTCACTCTCACCCTCTGTCTCTCTCTGGTCAAACTAAATAATAATAATAATAATAAATGAATGAATAAATAAAATAAAATAAATAATTTTTTTTAAATGATTGAGTTTTATCCTTTGTATAAGGAGGTAGGGACCAGCAAGTGGCGTGGTGGTTGCGGCACTGAATCATCCCAAACCTAGGGGCCAACAGGTGGTGTGGTGGTTAAGGCGCTGGATTCCCATATAGCTGACTGTGGTTTAAGTCCCTAACCTGGCTGCTTGAAAAACACAACGAATAAGTAAATGTTAAAAAGAAAAAATACATGCCTGGCTGGGACTAGCAAGTGCTGTGATGGTCGAGGCACTGGACTCCCACACGGGCAACCATGGTTCAAATCCTGGACCCAGCAACTCAAATCATGCCAGGCATGTGTGCATGAGTGCCCAACAATCCCAGGAGAATGGAGAAGGGATTACAGCATGGCTATCCGCTCATGGGGGTGATTTCTCACTTTCTCTCTGTTTCTCTCCAGCAAGTTCATGCACTCTAGGGCAAAAAACCTTAACATAAACAAATGAATAAATAAATAAATCTTTTTTAAAAATGAAAATACACACTGGGTGTGTGTGTATGCTGCCCAAAATCCAGAGAGGAGACTGGAGGAGAAGGGATTGTGGTGTAGCCAACCTCTTTGCCTGGGGGGTGATTTCTCACTTTCCCTTGCTCTGTTTTCCTTCATTTAACATGTGTTCTCTATAGCAAAACAAACAAAAAAACTATAAATAAATAAATAGGGAGGTAATCAACTTGGTTTGTTCGTCTACTAAATAGGAACAATTACAATACTAACACTTAAGGTTGTTGCAAAGCTTGAATAAAATATGTAAAGGGGCCGGCAGGTGGCATAGTGGTTAAGGAGCTGGACTCCCATTTGGCCAACCATGGTTCAAGTCCCAGACCTGGCAGCTTGCTTTCTCACTTTCTTTCTCTCGCCCTCTGTCTCTCTCTCTGTCTGTCTCTGGTGAGCACACATGCCCTCTAGCAAATTTTAAAATAATATAATAATAATAAATAAATTTTTAAAAATTTATCACGTAAAGTTCTGGCACAGGGGCCAGCAGGTGACGTGGTGGTTAAGGCGCTGGAC
>NW_006204028.1:1320056-1324449 GCF_000334495.1 Tupaia belangeri chinensis | reverse complement strand
TCACTCTCACCCTCTGTCTCTCTCTGGTCAAACTAAATAATAATAATAATAATAAATGAATGAATAAATAAAATAAAATAAATAATTTTTTTTAAATGATTGAGTTTTATCCTTTGTATAAGGAGGTAGGGACCAGCAAGTGGCGTGGTGGTTGCGGCACTGAATCATCCCAAACCTAGGGGCCAACAGGTGGTGTGGTGGTTAAGGCGCTGGATTCCCATATAGCTGACTGTGGTTTAAGTCCCTAACCTGGCTGCTTGAAAAACACAACGAATAAGTAAATGTTAAAAAGAAAAAATACATGCCTGGCTGGGACTAGCAAGTGCTGTGATGGTCGAGGCACTGGACTCCCACACGGGCAACCATGGTTCAAATCCTGGACCCAGCAACTCAAATCATGCCAGGCATGTGTGCATGAGTGCCCAACAATCCCAGGAGAATGGAGAAGGGATTACAGCATGGCTATCCGCTCATGGGGGTGATTTCTCACTTTCTCTCTGTTTCTCTCCAGCAAGTTCATGCACTCTAGGGCAAAAAACCTTAACATAAACAAATGAATAAATAAATAAATCTTTTTTAAAAATGAAAATACACACTGGGTGTGTGTGTATGCTGCCCAAAATCCAGAGAGGAGACTGGAGGAGAAGGGATTGTGGTGTAGCCAACCTCTTTGCCTGGGGGGTGATTTCTCACTTTCCCTTGCTCTGTTTTCCTTCATTTAACATGTGTTCTCTATAGCAAAACAAACAAAAAAACTATAAATAAATAAATAGGGAGGTAATCAACTTGGTTTGTTCGTCTACTAAATAGGAACAATTACAATACTAACACTTAAGGTTGTTGCAAAGCTTGAATAAAATATGTAAAGGGGCCGGCAGGTGGCATAGTGGTTAAGGAGCTGGACTCCCATTTGGCCAACCATGGTTCAAGTCCCAGACCTGGCAGCTTGCTTTCTCACTTTCTTTCTCTCGCCCTCTGTCTCTCTCTCTGTCTGTCTCTGGTGAGCACACATGCCCTCTAGCAAATTTTAAAATAATATAATAATAATAAATAAATTTTTAAAAATTTATCACGTAAAGTTCTGGCACAGGGGCCAGCAGGTGACGTGGTGGTTAAGGCGCTGGACACTCCCACATAGCTGACCATGGTTCGAGTCCCAGACCTGGTGGCTTGCTTTCTCACTTTCACTCTCTTTCTGTCTCTCTGGTCAAATTAAAATGAATGAATGAATAAATAAAATTAAATAAAATAATTCTTTTTTTTTCTTTTGGAGAGGTTTTTGCTATAGGGCATGTGTGCTCGCCAGACAGACAGAGACAGAGAGACAGAAAGCAAGAAATCACCCCCCCCAGGGTGCATGGTCACGCTGCAATTCCTTCTCCTCCTTTCTCCTCTCGGGATCTTGGGCACACACGCACACGCGCCCGGCGTGAGTTTTAAGCCACCGGGTCCGGGACGCGAACTGCGGTCGACTACGTGGGAGTCCAGCGACATAGCCATTATGCCAACTGCTGGTTCCCAAATTAAATAAAATAATTCTTAAAAAAAAAAAAAGTTCTGGCACATAGCAGTTGTTCAGTAAATCACAGATGCCATTTTCATTGCTATTAACACCGGACTAGTGGGTAGGGTGCACCTGGAGAAGCACATATGCTGTGGACAGGACTGAACTCCGGAAAATTGAGCAGGTCCCAGACTGCGTGAACCTAGCATTTGCCTTTGGCCGCCTCACCCTGCACCCACTGTCCTAGCTCTAGCTTCCCCTCAAAGGGACCTCAAGATACGGACCAACCCATCCATCTGCCGGGAGGGACTCCGAGCACCCTGGCAGAGGCAGGCAAGGTTGGTGGGGGCACCTGTGGTGGTGGAGGCTCAGTGAGGGAGGAAAGAGTCCAGGAGAGCGTCACCCCATGGAGTCCCAGGAAGATCTCGTGGAGGAGGACACTCCTAGGAGCAGTGAGACTAAGCAGAAGGAAGTGGCCCAGGGTACCCTGGGGCAGGGCAAGGGTGGGGAACGGGAAGTACGGAGGGCTCCTACCTGTCTGTGTAGGCCCTGGGCCAGCAGGGATGGAGTGGGGGCCACAGAGCCACCTCAGAGTCAGAGTGGGGCAGTTAGCCTGGCTCTTCAGCCTGCCCACGCCTCTGCAGGATGTCTGTCTCCATGCGCTCAGGAACTTACTGGGCACCACACCAGACTGTGTGCCAGGCCCTGAGCAGGGGACAGTGACCAAGATAGGCAGGGTCCCTGAGCCAGCGGTGCCTTCAATCTGGAGGAAGCAGTGACTTCAGTCTGAGAAGGCCTTCTGGAGGCAATGTCAGGCCCAGCAGGAAGGAAGAGTGAGGAGATGGGGGGTGGAGGGGGGCGAGGAGGGAGCAGGTGGGCAGGATGGGGTCAGGGGGAGGGGAGAAGCATGGATTGGAGAAGGAATATTGAGAGGGTAGATGGGCCAACCAGAAGACACACCGCACCACCGGTAGGGACAAGAGGGGTGACCTGATTCTGGAGGTGGGGGCAGCAGATGGCATGGTGATTAAGGCACTGAACTACCATATGGCTAACTGCAGTTCAAATCCCAGACTTGGCAACTTGAAAGTCATGCCGGGCACGTGTGCGTGTCCAAAAACTCAGGAGAATAGAGAAGAAGGAATTGCGGAGTGGCCATCCCATCACCCCTGGGGGGTGATTTCTCACTTTCCCTCTCACTATCTCTCTCTGTCTCTCTCCTGCAAGCCCACAGTCCCTATAGCAAGAACCTAGGCGGAAAAAGGCCAGATAGGGGCTAGGACTAGAAGAGGGTGGGTGGCCCTGGTTCCTGGCCTGAGTGGGTGGGGACGTGGACCCTGCTGGCCCTAGACTCTGGCTACCTCCAACCTCCCTCTGTCGCAGCAGGAGCCGGATCTACTGCATTCCATGAGGCCAGGTTGCCTTCCGACTGGGCTTGGAAGAGCCCCTGGGGGCGGGCAGGTCTCTCCTCAAGTCTCAGGGCTGGAAAAACTGGTCTTCCTGCCCCCTTACCTCCCCCGGCAGCCTGGAGTTGGAGTTCGAGGAGAGGGTGTCGGCAGGAACAGGAGGTTCCCTACATTCCACACGGGATGGGAATGGGAGGGCAGGGAGGAGGCCCATGGGAGGAAGTAGGCCTGGAATGGGCCAGTCAGGAACGTGGCTGGACTGGATGGGGGCACCTGGAAGAGACTTCAGAAGCAGGAAGAGATGCGGGTCAGGTCCCTTTCCTCCTCTCAGTCAGAGGGAAGAGAGCTTTCTTGTCATCAGGAGAGCTTTAAGTTAGACATGGAGAACTTCCCCAGTGGGTCAAATGGATGTCCATGAGGAGAGCTGGAGAGAGTGACTCAGCCTCAGATGAGCCCTGGAGGTGTGACCTGAGGAGGGGACTTAGGCCTCTGGCCATCCCCTCCTTGGGGGGGGGACACTGTCCCATTGTCCATGGATCCCTCCTGCTTCCTGGGCCCCTGGGCTGTGTTAGACCTAAGAAAAGCCAGTGGCACTGCCTGGGGGGAAAGTAGCCTTTGCCAAACAACACTTGGTGTGGAAAGGAAGAAACCCTGGTGGCCAGAGGTAAGTCCCAGCATCGGCTCAGAGGACATGTCAAGCCCAGCACTCTCCCCAGAACATCTCACTCTGATACCCATCCTCCTCCCTTCTAGGGGCATCGAGTGAGTGGCCCCTCTGACCCCCTATCCCTTCCCCTGGGCGCAGAGTAAGTGCTGAGCACTTGTGGGGTGGATGGTAATGGACAACCCCCCGGCCCTGAGGCTCCTATGGCTTCACCAGTTCTTCTATCCTGGAAACAAAGCCTGGTCCCTCCTGGAGAGAAAGAGACATACACTCAAGGTCATCTGAGCATAAAGGAGACACTGAGCTGTCATTTCTCTAAATGTGAGCCATGGCTCATCCGCCTGCCTCGGGAGCAGGGGAGCACCCGCTCTAAAGGCAGATTCACTCCCACTGCCTCCCCACTCGGGTTCACTGGGCCCGGGAACCAACACTTCATACACACGTGCCCATCAGAGTCTACACCCACAAGTCCAACCGTGATTCTGAGAAGTCCAAGGAGCTCTGCAAGGGACTAGGCCAATGAGCAGTTCCTCAGGGGTGAACCGGGGCCAGTCAGATCGGGGGCAGAGGCCTCCTGCAGCCTGTGCGGCGTGACTGGAGGGAGCATGGTCCCCTGGTGAGAGGCCCAAGTAATGAACATCCTCCCCTGAGGTCCCCCTTCCGTTCACTGGACAGTCTCTTCATGTTTTTTGTGAGCTCACAGTTCCAGGCGCCATGCTAGAGGCTCATCGTTTCAAAAGAGGTCCTGTGTGCCTGCCTGAGGGGCACAGTGGGGGTGGAGAGAGGATGGACACGATGGCCTCTCACATTCCCTGGCAC
>NW_006204028.1:1312849-1320029 GCF_000334495.1 Tupaia belangeri chinensis | reverse complement strand
GCATTCCTGTCTGTCCGGGCAATACATGCTGGCGTGGGCCAGGCCTCTCTCTGCCTCCCCATGGCTCTGTCCAGGTAGGACCGGAATTGCCTGAAGATGCTGAGCCTCTTGGAGAGGAAAGGACTTCCGCTCCTGTGGTCTGACGTCCTGCTGAGGAACGCCAGTGGAACACCGGGAAGTGTTTCTAAAGCAGAACTGATCAATGACTTCGTCATTCTTTTGTGCATGCATGGATTCCCCAGGCCCTTCCTCCCTTCCAGACTGGACTTCAAACGTGAAGATTTACTGTGCCGTCAAGAGATGTTCACAGCCATGGGACCAGCAGTTAGCGTAATGGCTATGTCGCTGGATTCCCATGTAGTCAACTGCGGTTCATGTCCCAGACCAAGGTGCTGGATCCCACATCTGGATCCCACATGATTAGTTTCATGGTTTGAGTCCTGGACCTGAAAAACACAGGTCCTGGCTTAAAAAACACAGGTGAGTGCATGCACGCCCAAAATCCTTAGAAAAAATGGAGGAGAAAGGATTGTGCCATGGCCATCCTTGCTGAGGAGTGATTTTCTCTTCTCTCTCTGTCTGTCTGGAGAGCGCACTCACCCTATAGCAAAAAAAAAAAAAAAAAAAAAAAGAGATGTTCACAGCCATGGGGTCAGCAGATGGCGTGGTGGTTAAGGTGCTGGACTCCCACATGGTTGACCATAGTTCAAGTCCCAGGCCTGGGGGGCTTGAAAATCATTCTGGTGCATGTGTATGCATACCCGAAACCCCAGGAGAGTGGAGAAGAGATTGTGGTATGACCATACCCCCCGGGGGAGTGATTTCTCACTTTCCCTCTCCCTGTCTCTCTCTCTCTGTCTCTCTCCAGCAAGTACACACGCCCAATGCAAAAACTTTAAAAAAAAAAAAAAAAAAGGTGTTCACAGACTCAAGAAAAGCCAGATGCGTGTGAATAGACACCTGCCATGTGCACAGTGTTCTGTGTCCAGCCGCTCACTCTTCCACTTAGCAAACATACCAAGGGGTCCTTGGCCTGACTTTCTCCAACCTCTCAGTACTACTGTCTGAGGCAGAATGATGCAGAGGGCAGACATCCTGAATTCGAATCTCACTTCTGGCCCCTGGTGAAAACCGCCTGGTGCTCTGCCCCTCATGCCTGGGCTGTCTCCTGGTTTCTTAGAGAGTCAGGAACAGAGCCTATGGGGGTAGATGGGGTAACCCCACGTCTGACTCTGACGAGTGAGTTTCTTGTGGGCAATTTCTCCTGTTGCTGCCTCTTCAGTCACCACGGTGTGTGGGCTGCCTGTCTATAGATGGTATATGGCGTACAGGAGACTATGGGTTTCTGGGAGTGCAAAGATGAAGAGTGAGACCAGCGGTAGTCTTGGGAAGGAGTTGGGTGTCACCCTGGTTCTGAGTTTAATTAGATCTCTTGGCTGGTTCAGGCCTCCGAGAACCCAGAGCCCTGTGGGTTGAGTTACCTCACAGAGGGTTCATGCTAACTCTCCGACCCTCTTAGGCCCGTCGACCCAGGTACTCTGAGCCGCCAGGTGAGGGTGGAGATTCACACACCCTCTGAGTGACTGCGGCAACTCTCAAGCCTGGCTGGAGGGGCAGGAGGGTAAGAACCCATGTCCGAGACGATGAGCAGGGAGGGACACCTGGGTCCCCTCCCAAGCTCCCTCCCCCCAACCCCAGGCACTGTGGAAGCCACAGTCCCCTGCTTGCTTCCCAACAGGGGCCTTTATAGGCATCTGGGAAGTGCTTCGAAATGTCTCGAAGTTTCTAATCAAGAGGACTTCATGCACTTCTTGGACATTAAGACTCAGGAGGCAGGAGGTGAGTGGTAGGACCACCACCCCCAACTCTCAGTCAACAGTCCTGTGCTCATTGCCCAGCACTGCCTGAGTTCTTTCTAGAACCTTCTCTTTTCTACAAGAAGTTTCCTACAAGGAAAAGACAGGAATGCTCCCACAGTCCCCAACACACACGCATACTGTCTGTAGAGGGAAGCAGCCTTCCCCAGAGCACCCTGCTAGCCGAGTGCCATCCCAGAGAAGAGCACCCTGACCAGGGGATTTGGAAAGAGAGCAGCTCAGCTTTCATTTGACACGGTTTGGGTCAGACTTGAGAAAGGACTTCCTGGACAAGTGGCCCCGACTCCTCAAGTTCTATCACCCAGAGGGAAGGCAGGACGCCCTCCTCTAGAGCTGGTGGTGACAGCTTTGGCGGTGTCCCTCAGGAGGTCTGAGCCCGCACAGTGCAGCCAGTTCTGCAGAAGCATGCGCACAGAATCGAAGGCAGTCTCAGAGGTGCCCTTGTCCCTAAGAAGTTAAATGAGTCAGAGTAATCTACCCAGAGACAGATGCTCAGCAGCTCCTAAAAATGAGGTTGCAGGGTCAGCAGGTTTAGCATTGGCTAAGATGCTGGCTCCCACATGGTCGATCATGGTTTGAATCCTGCACCTGGCGACTTGGAACTCACGCTGGGCACCTGTGCATGCATGCCCAAAATCCTGAGAGGAGAGTGGAGAAAAAGGGATTGTGGCATGGCCATCCACCCCCCGGGGGGTGACTTTTCACTTTCTCTCTCTGTCTCTCTGGTGAGTACACATACTCTATAGCAAATAAATCTCTCTAAAAAAAAGAAAAAACTAAGGTCTCTCTGTGTACACAGATGAGGAACCATGGAAAATCAAGTTGAAGAATTGCTTGTAAAATCCCATTTGTATTCCAAAAAAAAAACCTTTAATGCTCAGAAAGTTCTGGAAAGAAACATACCAACTGTCAGTTACACTTACCTCTGATGTAAGGATGGGTTTATGGAACACGTACAGAATATAGAACACATTCTAAGGAACCAGCAGTTAGCGTAATGGCTATGTCGCTGGACTCCCACGTAGTCGACCGTGGTTCGTGTCCCGGACCCGGTGGCTTAAAACTCACACCGGGCACGTGTGCATGTGTGCCCAAGATCCTGAGAGGAGAATGGAGGAGAAGGGATTGCGGCGTGACCATCCCCCCTGGGGGGGATTTCTCGCTTTCTGTTTTTATGTCTCTGTCTGTCTGTCTGGCGAGCGCACGCACCCTATAGTGAAAATCTCTCAAAAAAAAAAAAAGAAAAAAAGAATATAGAACACATTCTAGAGGCTTCTGTATTTGAATCATATAATGTAGGTAGCACTTTTGTAACTTATTTTTTTTTAATTTTTGCTGTAGGGCACTTGTATTCACTGGAGAGAGAGAGAGAGAGAGAGGGAGAGAGAAAGTGAGAAAGCACCTCCCCGGGCAGTATGGCCACACTGAAGTCCCATCTCCATTCTCTTCTAGAGAGTTTGGTCACACACATCAGTGCTTAGCGTTTTTCAAGCTGCTGGGTCTGGGACGCTGACCGCAGTCACACATGTGAGATCTGGCTGCCTTAACCTGTGTGCCGTCTGACCGGCGCACTTCTGTAACTTGTTAAATGGAACTTTTTTTTTTTCTTTTTATGAACATAAGGAGCTAGAAAGGAGGGACAGGGCAGGTATGGAGGTAATAGAATGAAGTGGCTTCTGGGGATGCCCTTCTCACCCCAGAGAGAGGTCTGCCTCCCTCCTGCCCACACGCTCGTCAGTCCCAGCGCAGCTGACTGCAGAACAGCTGGCCCAGCCCGGGCACAGGGTTCAGAGAAAGGCAGTCAAGGGCAGGTTGGCGAGAGACCTTGGTTTCCCTCCATGCCCAGTGTAAGGGTCTCTGCTCTCTCCCTGGCCCTGGGGATGCCACACAGACCTTCTCCTGGGGCTGAGTGAGAGAGGAAGGGAAGGTGAAGGAGGCCCTGCCCTGGCGGCCCTAGGAATGGAGGGAAGCACTGAGAGAGACTCCTCTGTCGGGGTTGCATCATGGAGGGGGGCTCTTTCTTCCTCCTGCTCCCTTTACCCAGTCTCACTGGACCCCCTGCTCAGCCCTGCCCTCTGCCCAGGCCTTTGCCCCATGGGCTCCCCGTGTAGTGGAGACCACGACTCCACAGTCCCTGTGCAATGCAGCAGGCCCAACCACAGGCGTGCACACACACACGTGTGCACAAATACACACACAGGCTAAGGAGGGAAAATGGAGACTTTCTCCTGAGAGATCTCTGACCTCAAGAAAGTGGGTGTAGAGATCAGAGGGCTTCCTAGAGGATGATGGGAAGATATGTGAGGATGGCCCCAGGCAGAAGCCCAGCTAGGCAGGCCATCCACACAGGCACGCACATGTGCACACGCTCAGAACCGCAGCCTCTCTCCCCCTCACCTTGGCAAGCTGGGGCCCACTCCAATGCTGTTGCCCTAACACCATATAGTGTGGGCTCAGGCCCGTCCTCGAAGCTGCTGGCCTCTTCCCAACTCTGCTCAGACAATGCCGGTCAAGGGGCCAAGGAGCAGGAAGCTTGGGGAAGGGAGCAGGAGGAGGAAGGAGCCCCCTCCATGATGCAACCCCGATAGAGGAGTCTCTCTCTCAGGGATCCCCTCCATTCCCAGGGCCACCAGGGCAGGGCCTCCTTCTCCTCTCCTTCCTCTCTCAGCCCCAGGAGAGGGCCTGTGCGGGATCCTCAGGGCCAGGGAGAGAGCAGAGACCCTCACACTGGACATGGAAGGAAACCAAGGTCCCTCACCAACCTGCCCTTAACTGCCCTAAATGTTCCTGTGTGGCTCTCCCCCCTCCTCCACCCCCAATGGGAAGTCCTTCTGGAAGTCTAACTGGTGTAAGGGAAGGGCCGAGAGGCCGTACCCAAGGTCACTCCGTAAAACCACAGCAAAGGCTGGACAGGAAGCAGCCTCAGGCCTCCTCTCTCATTCTCTTGGAGGCATCAAAACAAGTCAGAGTATCTGCTTCCCACACGCAGGCCCCCAAGGTCACCCAGGCCCTGCCGGCTCATTCGGCTCATTCCTGTCTTCCTAAGGCTTTGCTAGGATGCCCTCACTCTTCCCTGAGACCCAGGCAGGCCCCTTGGCCTCTCCGTGCCCTGGTTTTCCCACGTGTAAAATGAGAGTCAGCAATACTAATAACTAGGCTCAAATGAGATGAGGTTTGTGCAGATATTTAGTGTTAGTGACTGCATCTCCCCTTCCAAACGAAGGCAGCCCCTTTGGGGAGGGTGGTGGGAGGGGGGTGAAGGTGAGTAGCAGCCAGGTGCAGCCGCTAGGGGAGGGACCAACCACAGCTGTTGAGCAGCACCCAGAGGCCGGAGAGGGAACTGCATGCTTCCTTTATCCTGGTCAACACGCCCAAGGAGGCTGCGAGAATGGGATAGAAGTCAGTTGCCCTGCCCCACCTCCGGCTGCAGCTCTCTGGTCCTCTGCAGAGCCCCAGGAGTGGAACAAGCAGAGGAGATGCAGAGAGAGGTGGAGACTGGGTCTTCACCTGCAGGATGCTCTCATCTCAGAGGGATGTCTGGGGCCATGGCTGGAGGCCCAGGGTACAGCAGGATAAGGACAGGTGCCAGGAGGGGTCGAGGTTCAGGCTGAGAGGTGGCAGGGCGAAGGTCCAGGAACAAGGACTGCAGTATCCCTGCAGGCTGAGAGCTGGAGACAGGATGGCTGTTCACGGGGAGAGCAGAACTGAAATCCCAGGGAGAGGCCACTTGGGCAGCCTCCTGCCTCCAAGCACCTCCCAAATGGGATGAGGGTTTTAGGTTTTCATTTGTTTGTTTGTTTTCCTGGGAAAATCAATCTGGAACAGAGTCTACCGTTTCTTCCCTTCCACTTTCCCCACCCTACTTTGGGCTTCCCTAGGTCTAGCCCCTCTGGGGGCCTTCAGAGGACAACCTTCAGGAGTAACCTCAGAGGCCCCCTCTGCCCAGGCTGGGTTAGGGAAACCACTGCTTTAGTCACGCCGGATAATCACCTCTGGTCATTCACTGTCTGGACTCTTCCTTCAAGTAACTCCAAGTATCTCTTAGACATTATCTCACCATGCAGGCTGGGTGGGTGGGTGGTAGGGAGCGGAGAAGGGGGAGGCAGAAGTGGGGACGAACTGAGGCCAGATAGGACCAACACGGGGGCCAGAGATGGTGTGGTGGTTACGGCACCGGACCCCCACATGGCTGACCACCGTTCAAGTCCCAGACCCAGCAGCTTGAAAATCACATGTGCATATGTGCCCAAAATCCCAGGAGAAGAATGGAGGAGGGACTGTGGCCATCCACTCTGGGGGGGGGGATTTCTCACTTCTCACTCACAGTCTCTATTTCTCTCCAGCAAGCATGTGTGCCCAAGTTCCCGAGAGGAGAATGGAGGAGAAGGGATTGCAGCACGACCATCCCCCCAGGGGGATGATTTATTGCTTTCTGTATCTCTGTCTTTCTCTGTCTTTCTGGTGAGCACATGTGCCCTATAGCAAAAACCCCTCAAACAACAAAACAAAACAACATGCTCACCCACCGTGTTTCCCATGTAAGTTAGGGAGGTGACACTCTTATCATGATCACAGGAGAGAAAGAAGGTAGATAGCAGGAAGAACTTCCCAGAGACCTATGGAATGATCTTTTAAAAAAAATTATTGCATTTTATTTATTATTATTATTAAATTCTCTATAGTAGGGCATGTGTGCTCACCAGAGAGACAGAGAGAAAGTGAGAAAGCAAACCATCAATTCTAAGACTTGAACCATGGTAGATCATGTGGGAGTCCAGCACCTTAACCACCACGCCACCTGCTGGCCCAAAATTACCATTTTAAAGGGGCCTTTGGAGGATTCGCCAGTGCCCACTGAACACCAATGAATGCTAAGTACTGCACTAAGGGGTTTGCAGGAATTATTTCATTCTGTCTCCCAATGAGGTAAAAATACAATTATTAGCCTCATTTTATTGATGGGGAAACTGAGGCAGCCATTTTTCTAAGGCCACTCGATAAGCAAATGGAAATACCAGGATTCAAACCTAGGGAGTGTGACACCCAACAGCCTCTTGGTGAAGCAATAGAGCAACCTGGAGGCAGAAGCAAGCCTGGGATGCTCTCCTGCGGGCCCTCCTGAAGATTTCCAGTAAGGCTACTGGTATGACTCACCCAGAGCTGGGGAGCACCTCTCTCCTTCATTCCTGGAGGGTCCAGGCCTTAGCAGACCCCATGGTCAGCCTTTCTCTCCCCAAGGGTTTTTTTTGTTTTTTTGTTTTGTTGGTTTGTTTTTTTTTTTTTTTTTTAGGGGGTTTTTGCAT
>NW_006204028.1:1307043-1310975 GCF_000334495.1 Tupaia belangeri chinensis | reverse complement strand
CTCCCCAGCAAGTGAATGCCCCCTATGGGAAAAAAAAAAAAAAAAGCTAGGGACCAGCAGTTGGTATAATGGCTATGTCACTGAACTGTGGTTCGAGTCCCGGACCCGGTGGTTTAAACTCACGCCTGGTGCGTGTGCATGTGTGCCCAAGTTCCCGAGAGGAGAATGGAGGAGAAGGGATTGCAGCACGACCATCCCCCCAGGGGGATGATTTATTGCTTTCTGTATCTCTGTCTTTCTCTGTCTTTCTGGTGAGCACATGTGCCCTATAGCAAAAACCCCTCAAACAACAAAACAAAACAACATGCTCACCCACCGTGTTTCCCATGTAAGTTAGGGAGGTGACACTCTTATCATGATCACAGGAGAGAAAGAAGGTAGATAGCAGGAAGAACTTCCCAGAGACCTATGGAATGATCTTTTAAAAAAAATTATTGCATTTTATTTATTATTATTATTAAATTCTCTATAGTAGGGCATGTGTGCTCACCAGAGAGACAGAGAGAAAGTGAGAAAGCAAACCATCAATTCTAAGACTTGAACCATGGTAGATCATGTGGGAGTCCAGCACCTTAACCACCACGCCACCTGCTGGCCCAAAATTACCATTTTAAAGGGGCCTTTGGAGGATTCGCCAGTGCCCACTGAACACCAATGAATGCTAAGTACTGCACTAAGGGGTTTGCAGGAATTATTTCATTCTGTCTCCCAATGAGGTAAAAATACAATTATTAGCCTCATTTTATTGATGGGGAAACTGAGGCAGCCATTTTTCTAAGGCCACTCGATAAGCAAATGGAAATACCAGGATTCAAACCTAGGGAGTGTGACACCCAACAGCCTCTTGGTGAAGCAATAGAGCAACCTGGAGGCAGAAGCAAGCCTGGGATGCTCTCCTGCGGGCCCTCCTGAAGATTTCCAGTAAGGCTACTGGTATGACTCACCCAGAGCTGGGGAGCACCTCTCTCCTTCATTCCTGGAGGGTCCAGGCCTTAGCAGACCCCATGGTCAGCCTTTCTCTCCCCAAGGGTTTTTTTTGTTTTTTTGTTTTGTTGGTTTGTTTTTTTTTTTTTTTTGAGAGGTTTTTGCTATAAGGTGTGTGCGCTTGCCAGAAAGAGACAGAGAGAAAGTGAGAAATCACCCCCCAGGAGGTATGGCCAGGCCGCAATCCCTTCTCCTCCATTCTCCTCTCGGGATCTTAGGCACGCACACACACACGCCCGGCGTGAGTTTAAGCCACTGGGCCTGGGACTCGAACTGCAGTCAGCTACATAGGAGCTCAGTGACATAGCCATTAGGCTAACTGTTGGTCCCTCCCCAAGGACTTTTTGTGACCTGAGAACCACTTCCAGTAAAGAAAAATAAGCCACAAGAAGATTAATCATCTTTCCCCCCACCCCCCATCACATACAGGTGAACCCCAGGCCTTTCCTTGGGCTAACTCATGTGCCTCCTCCTTCCCTCTCCACCCAGCAAACCTCCACAAACTCTGCCCAGTGCCACACCAGCAGGGTGGCCCTCAAGAGCCAGGAGCAGGGGGACGCCGACCCCTGGCTGCTCCACACTGTGACCTGCACGCTTAGTACACGCGCTCCTATGACCTGAGAAGTTCCTCCTGACACCTGACGCAAACCCTCCCTCCAACAACATAGCAGAGGCTCTTCACGGAGTGAGAGGTGCAGCCATGGTGCCCGCCTTCAGCTCGCGGTGGGAGGAACAGCCTGCTGACTTTCACAGACACAGGACTTCATGGAACCGGGAGTCATATGGCCGCACCACTCTTTCAGCCAGGCCTAGACCCACCTGTCTCCCAGTTGCACCCCTTATCTGATGCCAGCCCCACTCAGCCCCCTCCCCAGGAAACGCCTGATTATCATGGTTCAAACCTCAGCCCTGCCAAGACTGTTTATTCTGCTGTAACAGCAGCCCAGCTGGCGAGACTTCACAGGGAGTTTCCACACACAGGCAGTGTGCAGAGGGGGCAGAGGGGCTGGATGTGGGGCTCAGGGCCTGGGGCCTTCCTCTGAGTGCAGTAGGCACCCTCTACATGCACAGAGTACTGGGGTAGCTCTAGTCCTGCCTTCAGGGAGCCCCAGTTTATCGGGACACACAGCCCTGCCCTGGGAGCCCTCCATTTCACAGAGATGATCTCTCTCTGTGTTTCTCTCGCCCCCAACACACACACACTCACCCACACACACACACACACACACACACCAGGACGTGAATGTGGAAATGGAATTATCTGTATGAAGCAGGTAGAGGAAGGCAGCCCAGCAGTCCCCTCTCTCAGACTCTGACTCAGACTTGAACCCTCAACAGAGCCTGAGGGCTCATTGCACTACGCGTCCCCTAGATCCCCACCTGACTCCCTCAGCCACACGGCTATTCCTGTGCCTCCGGAACCCTCCATCAGCCCCTCCACCCTCACCAGGTCCAGTGGAAAGTCTTCCCTGGTGTCTACACTTGCAGTTCTGGCACCCTATTGTGAGGCCCTGCCACTGGCCAGAGCTTCTGGAGGTACAGGGAAGCGATCTGGAGGATCCCTACCCAGCCCCTTGGAAATACCTGCTGTCCTCCCCAGGCCCCGCCTGGAAGGACGAGACTGCGTGCGTGCGTGTGGGCTGACACTTTCTCCTCCTTTGCTACCCCAGATCCCCACCCCTGGGGCCTCCAGGAAGAAGCCATCACCCACTCCCCCCCAGATCTTTGGAGGTCCCTCTTCCCGCATCATTCATGCAGACAGCTACCCTCACGCTTTCCATCCCCAGCATCATTCATGCAGACAGCTAACCTCGAGCAAAGGTAAAAATTAAAGTTCTGCAGCTGATCAAATAGGAGGCACCCGGGCCTGGGAATTCTCCTGATCCCATTCTCAATTCCTGACTTCCCTTCCTCTCCCAGGTTCATAAAAGGCAAAAGGCATGGGTAGAGCATGGAACCTTGGGGATTCTGGAGCAGACATTCCTAGAAAAGATTTCTGATGTCTCACTTGCGTCAATGTTTTATTGAGAATGGTGTTGTTTTCAACAGAAAGCATGGGACACAGATGGCCCTAGAATCCCACAGCAGTGGCACTCTGGCAAAACCACGGTGACAGTGAGGCTGATGAGGATGCTGGAATGACACCCATAGGAAGAGCGCGTGGGTTATAAGACAAGGATGTGATGCAACTGTGTGTGGACATAGTGGCACATGCAAACGGCAGCGGAAGGTTTACCTGGGATGGGTTCCCATGCGCAGAATGGGAGGTGAGTTTGCACACAGTCATAGCTAACCGTTCTCCAGTTCAGTGTGTATGAGACAGCATCACTGGTATCAAACCAGGATTTCACACATGTGGTTGCTCACATGTGTGGTCAGGCACTGTATAATAACACTGCAGTCAGCAACGCACTACCTGCAAGGGAACGTCAAAAAGGTGATGGGAAAATGGAACTCGAAGATAAAAATTTAAGGGGCTGACAGGAGGCATAGTGGTTAAGGTACTGAACTCCCACATGGCCAACTGTGGTTCAAGTCCCGGACCTGGCAGCTTGCTTTCTCACTTTTCCTCTTTCATTCTCTCTCTTTCTTTTTGATGAGCACATATGTCCTATAGCATTAAGAAATAATAATGATGATAATAATTAATAAAATTAAATAAATAATTATTTTTAAAAGATTTAAAAATTTAAATATCCACATTAGGGCCAGCAGGTGGCATGATGATTAAGTCACTGGACTCCCACATGGCTGACCATGGTTCGAGTCCTGGACCTGGTGGCTTGTTTTTTCAGTTTCCCTCTCTTTCTCTGTCTCTCTCTGGTGAGCACACATGCCCTATAGAAAATTTTAAAATAATAATAAATGGGACCAGCAGTTAGCGTAATGGCTATGTTGCTGGACTCCCATGTAGTTGACTGCGGTTTGAGCCCCAGACCCGGTGGGGT
>NW_006204028.1:1300477-1306946 GCF_000334495.1 Tupaia belangeri chinensis | reverse complement strand
TTTTCTTTCTTTCTTTTTTTTTTTTTTTGGAGAGATTTTCACTATAGGGCATGTGCGCTCACCAGACAGAGAGAGACAGAGAGACAGAACGCTAACTGCTGGTTCCCATTTCTCGCTTTATGTCTCTCTGTCTCTCTCTGTCTCTCTGGTGAGCACACGCACCCTATAGCAAAAACCTCTCTTAAAAAAATAGTTTAAAAATAACAATAAGTTAAATTAAATGAATAATTCTTTAAATATATATATATAAACATTATTTTTCAACATAACCTCCATCAAGCGCGGGACACTTTGCCAAGTCATGATACCAACTGCTTAGTCCGTCCTTAAATAACTGATGGACCTGGGAATTTCGCCACATCAGGGCAGTCTTTCACATGACTAGTGGAAGGAAAATGGGTGACCTTCAAAGATTCGCTTTTAAGATTAGGAAACAAGCACACAACAAAGGTCAGGAAGAGCAAACTCAGACTGTGAGGTGGACGCCGAATGATTTCCCATCAAAACTCAGGAAAAATTGCCCTTGTTTGGTGAGAGGAATGAGCAGGGGCGTTGTCGTGGTGAAGTGGGAGAAGCTTTCTCTTGGGCATTTTTCTGCCCCAGCTTTGGCTCGCTTTCTCAAATCACTCTCCTACTAAGCAGGTGTTATCATTCTTTGGTCCTCCAAAAAATCAACAAGCAGACTATCACACACACACACACACACACACACACACACACACACACACAAAATCAAAAAACAAACAAACAAAACTGTCACCGTGACAGTTCTGGTTCTTTGAAGAAGAAATGCTTCAGGATCTTGATCCCACTTGTTTAAAACTTCCATTGAGAACTTTGCTCTTGTCTGCAGTTGATCTGGGCACAATGGCAGCCGCACCCATCAGGGAGAAAGTTTGTTCAACTTCAGTTTTTCAGTCCGATTGTGAAAGCCGGACCAGCCGAGGTGTCTACGATGTGGGCTATTGTCTCCGCTGTTAATCATCAGCCCTCTTCAATTAGGGCACAAACAGGTTTGATTTTTTTTTTTTCCCCTCACAAATTGATGTGGATGGTCGGCTGTTGCAGGCATCATCTTCAACATTGTCTTCTCTTTTTATTTTTGTTTTGCTCTGAGGTGCATGCCCTTGCCAGAGAGAGAGAGAGAGTGTGTGAGAAATAACTCCCCCAGGGGGACTGCCACTCTCCAATCCCTTCCCTCCATTCTCGTCTCGGGATTTTGGACACACACACACACAGGCCCTGGCATGATTTTCAAGCCACTGGGTTCATCCCTTAGTTATCTGGTGCCAGTCAGGTGATGCGGTAGTTAAGGTGGCTAAGTTCTCTGTGGCCAACTCTGCAGTTAGAGACCTGGATCCAGTGGCTTGAAAAATGCACTGGGCATGTGTATGCATGCCCCAAATCACAAGGAGCAAATGCAGGGAAAGGCACTGCAGCGTGGTCCTCCCTGCTGGGGGTGCTTTCTCTTTCTCTCTCTCTGGTGAGTGCGTGCGCCCTGTTACACATTTTCTAAAAATGACTTAGCCATTTGTAAACTACTGATTTCTCGGGGCATTTTCCCCTTAAGCTTTTTATTTTTATTTTTATTGCCAGAGAGGGGGCATGTCCACTCATCAGAGAGAGACAGAGAGTAGGGGGTGGGGAGAAAGCACCCCCCACACTGGGCATGGCCACATGGCCATCTCTTCTCCATTTCTCCCTCCTGCTGGGACGTGGGGTACACAAGTGCATGCACCTAAAACTTTCTATAAAGCATTAGTGATTTCCTCATTCTTCCACCCAAACTTCACTGTAACATTTCTATTTGTTCTTGCTTCAATTTTAGGAGAGTTCAGGTTGCTCTGAAGGGCTCTTTTCAAACAGATGTTTTATGCTTTTTAGACTATAAACTAGATCAAACTAGATCCTGTTCAGACATGTCTTAACAATTCAGTACAAGTTTATTTTGGTACAAAAATTTCAAAATCCAGGCATAGTTTTTCATAATATGCATTTCCTATGAACTGTTTGAAGCCCTTCCTATGTCCTGGTGGTCTCACCAGATCAGAAACGTAGCCCAGTAATAGTAGGCTAGGCCCAGTAGGTTTGTGCTACCGTGCTCTATGGTATTGTCTCAATGACAAAGTTGCCAAATAGCTTTTTTAAAAAGAATTATTTAATTTTATTTATTCATTCATTTTATTGTTTAATTTGACCAGAAAGACACACAGAGAGAGAGAGAAAGTGAGAGAGGGAAAGTGAGAAAGCAAGCCACCAGGTCTGAGACTCGAACCGTGGTCGGCCACATGGGAGTCCAGCGCCCTTATCCACCACGCCACCTGCCGACCCCCCAAATATCATATTTTCCAGAAAGTATCCCACAACGTACTACTGTATTTATTTATTTATTCTATTTAACAGATGCTTACAGAGGAGCAGGGCAGGATTTTAGTCCCTTTACGAATACTAACCTACTTAATACTCACAGTCACCCTATGCGGTGAGTACTGTTGTCCCCATTTCATAGATGAAGAATCAGAAGCGTAGAGAAGTCAAGGTAACTGCCCAAGTCACACAGCTAGGAAGTGGTGAAGTGAGGTTTTAAAAGTAGGCTGATATTAAATCCGTGCACTTTCAAGGTCCCACAGAGCAAAAAATAATATGATGGTGGTGATGTTCCCACCGCTGAATCATGGAAGCACCGAATTCAAGGGACACGATCAAATGTTATGCCCAACTATTTCTCTGGATAACCGTCAGGATCAATTTTTAAATAAAAGAATGCTGCTATTCGTGTCTTCGTCCATATTGCAACCCTCCACCCATTTCCCTCACTCTCCTCTGCCCAGTCTCCGCTGATGAGAAAAGATCTTGGGTGAGTCATCCATTCTTTCTGGGTCTGTAGCTGGGGTCACCCCTACATCCTGTCTTAGCTTCCTGCACTGCCATCTCCATGCCCATTTCTGCCCTCCTTCCTCCTTTTTCTTAAGAATAATTTTAACTTCATTTACTATTATTATTATTGTTGTTGTTTTCCAGTTTGATCAAAGAGAGACAGAGAGAGAGGAAAGTGGGAAAGCAGCCACCAGGTCCAGGACTTGAACCGCAGTCAGCCATGCAGGAGTCCAGTGCTGCGCCACCTGCCGGCCCCACCTGCCCTCCTTCATCTCCGCTGGACGAGGAGCTGGTTCTGGTATTCGGTCATTAATGGAAACCCTAGAATCTGCACCCTTACCTCTGCTTACACAGTCCCGTTAGTGAAAGCCTGCTGAGTGTCGCGCACTGTGTTCAGAGTTAGAACAAAGGTAAAGGGAAGGGAGGGACCAGCTGTGCTAGTAATTCTGACTGTGAGAGGGCTCCCTTTGCTTATAGCTGAGGTCCTGTCCCACCCCTTTCACTGTCCCCTGTCCAGCCATCAGGGCTGTCCATGCCTCTCTCAGGACCTGGGCCACCCAGGAGACCAGCTCTTTGATCCATGGCTTCCCCTGTCTGCCCCTTGCTCACATCCCATCCCTGGCTCCAGGGAGAGGTGGGAGGGGACACTCCTGAGAACAGAGCAGGGGCAGCTGGGTAGCTCTGAAGGAGCGAGCTAGGATTAGGGGACATGGCACTGGAGCCTCTCAAGAGCTTTCATCTCCCCACCTGGGCGGGGTGCTGTCTCCACCCATCTGTCTGCCGGGCCTCCTTGCCTGCAGGCCAGCTCTGGGCTGCCCCACCCCCGCCCCATGGGCTCCAGTCCTGCCCCACCCTCCGCGCCATCACTCCATTGCCTCCCATCCACCCACTCTCCCTAGCCTACCCCTCCTCCTTCCTAGCCCAGCCACTTCTACCCCTCCTGCTGGAGGCAGCCACCCTCTTCACCCAGCGAATGTCTCATGCTATCTCTGGTCCCCATTGCCACCCTACCCACATCCGGTCAGCCCTCAGGAAGGCATGGAGAAAGTATGGGCAATGAACGTTTCCAGGTCACTTTTTCAGACTTCTCCGTGCTGCCTTCCCTCCCTCATCTGACTCACACACACACCTGCTGCCTGCCGGGTGTCTGCCAGCCAGAACAAGGGACGGTCGAGGGCTTCAAGAACATGAGGATTCCTGCCATGGCAGGTCACAAGCCCATATCCTTCCTCAGGGAGTGGCACTCACTCTTCAGAGGACGGTGACAGGAGTGAGTAAGGAAGGGAGAAGGAGGAGGGTCCAGTCAGGGCCACCAGGGTTAATGCAAACACAGAAGGGGCTCTGTGAGTGCCACGCACTGCTCTCTGCCCAAAGCGTTCAGGCTCTTTAACTCACTTAACCCTATAGCAAGCCTAGGAGGTAGACACTAGTACCATTCCCTCTTACACAGGAGAAAATGAGGCACAGAGAGGTTTAGTAACCTTCCTGAGGTCACACAGCTCGGTATCCAGAAGGAGTTGGACCCAGGCAGTCTGGCTCTCTTCTACACAACCCAGCCAGGCCTCACTCCTCTGCAAGGCATTCACGGCCCTCCCTAGACCCCTCTGCAGCATCCCCTTTGGCTGTCCTTCTTGGAGCCCTACAGACTAAATCCCACCTCTGCCAGCTCACTAGCTGCGTGACCCCAGGTGAACAGCTCTGCCTTCCTGGACCTCAGCTCCTCATTCCTACAATGGGGGCTAGCGATGCCACCTGTCGGGCTGATTGGGAGACCTTCTGGGAAAGGAGGCTGCTAGGCACTGGCTAACTGCTCAGCCTGGAGCAGGAGTGGGGAGAGGAGCAAGAGTTCTGAGATGTGAGTGGAGAGGTCTGGGTAGTGGTGGGCGTGGAGGAAAGGGGTCTGTCACCAGAGATCATGGAGAGAGGTGGTCACCAGAGAGGAGCGTGCTCTGGAGTGACCTGGCCAGCCACCAGCAGGGACCCACACTGGCTCTCGAGCTCCCGCCCATTCATGCTGCAGCGGCCCTGTCTGGAGCCAGACCTATGCCTCCTATCAGGTCTCAGAGCCAGGGTGCAACCCACTGGATATTGGCTGGGTCTGCCAGGCCCTGACCCCAACCAGAGTGTGCAGCTATCGGAGGAACTTCCTAGAAGGAAGCCTGAGCCCTGCCCTAAGGCTGCCAGCAGGCCTGGCATGGAGGTGAGGACTGCTGTGTCGGGATGGGGAGGGGTCTACACTCAGTCCGAGATGAAGCCATCCCTTCTGGGCTCGCCCTGTCCTGCTGGGCTGACCCGGGCAAAGCTTTTCTAGGGAGGGTGATAAATAACAATAAGGCATAGCGGTAAAGAAGAAGCGGGGCGGGGGGGGGCGGGGGGGGGGGTCAGCAGATGGCGTGTTGGTTAAGGTGCTGGACTCCCATGTAGACAACTGCAGTTCAGTCCCAGACCTCGTGGCTTGCTTTCTCACTTTCGCATTCTTTCTCTCTCTCGTGAGCACATGTGCCCTACAGGAGACTTAAAAATAATACTAATAATGAGACCAGCAGTTGGAGTAATGGCTATGTCGCCAGACTCTCATGTAGTTGACTATAGTTTGAGTCCCAGACCTGGTGGCTTAAACTCACGCCGGGCGCGTGTGCGTGCATGCCCAAGATCCCAAGAGGAGAATAGAGGAGAAGGGATTGCGGTGTGGCCATCCCCACTGGGGGGTGATTTCTCACTTTCTGTCTTTCTCTTTCTGGTGAGAGGCACATGCCCTATAGCAAAAAACTTCTCCAAATAATAATAATAACAATAAATAAAATAAAATATTTTTTTAAAAAAGGAGAAGGAGGTGGGATCCAAAACCCTGACTCATTTCCTGAGCTACCCATGTACCTCTTCCTCCTGTTTGTTCCCCTGCAAAAGGGAAGGACACTTACCCCCTCTCCTGCCTGTGTCTCAGAATTACAGAACTCCATGCGACGATCCTTCAAAAAGTTTATGAAAAATGCCTATGAAGAAAACATGCCTAGATTTCAAAAGTTCACCAATTAAGCTTATATTTTCATTCCATTTTCCACCAAGATTTTGAAGCCCCCTGATACAGAAGCAGGTGTGTGAGGGTACAGGCCACAAGGTATTTGCAAGTACAGCAGTCCCACTGAGATGTGTCTGCTTCAGTTTCAAATGTAGCTATTGGATGATTTTTGCCAGGTAGAGCTCTCAACACCAGGGAAGGGCCAGCCTGTTCTCAGCCTCCTAGAACACTGACTTTTTTTTTCTTTTAAAGAACTACTTTATTTAACTTTTTTTTTTTTAAATCCATTTTCCAATTTGACCAGAGGGGGGCAGAGAGAGAGGATGTGTGAAAGCAAGCAATCAGGTCCGGGATTTGAACCGCCGTCAGCCATGTGGGAGTCCAGAGCCCTTAACCACCAAGCCACCTGCTGGTCTCTAGAACACTGACTTTCTACCAAGGAGAGAATGGGATGGAGAAAGGAGATTCTACCATCAGGATTTAATTCCTGATGGTCTATTCTTGGTTATACCCACCACTTCCCTCTTCCTTGAAGCTAAAACTGCTCTAAGAAACAGCACATTACTGCTCCTG
>NW_006204028.1:1285914-1300463 GCF_000334495.1 Tupaia belangeri chinensis | reverse complement strand
AAGAACCAGCACCTTCCTGCTCCTGAGGGCCCCACTAATGGGGTACAACCAGATCAGGGCTCAGGATTCTGGAGCTAGACCAGGGTACAAGGAGACCCAGCAGGTCCACACTGCAGGGGTCAAGGCCGATGAGAGGAGGAGGTGGCCTGGAACCTGCTTTCTGTCTGCCCACCCTCCAGCCTAATTTTGAAGCTATGGCCCTGCAAGTTATCTGGGGACAGGTGGGTCCCTGACACCCCAGAGGCTCCTGTCCTAGCTCCTCTACAACGTGGGGCTGGGCACAAGGATTGCCTAACAATTCTTCCCTCTGTGAATATAATCCACCCCACTTCCCCAGCACACCTCCCCTGCCCGAGGAGGCTGGGATGGTGGCAGGGAAGGGACCAGATGTTGAGGGAAGTGGGACCCCAATTGGCCCACCGCTACCCCATCCCCACTGCTGAGGACCCTGCTTCCTCTCTGCAGGGAGATCCCTGCACATGCACTCCTGCAAGCCAAGGAAGGGGCCCTCCCATAATTTGAGAGAGAGACTGAGACAGAAAGAATAGGAGAATGAAGCAGGAAACATCACAAGGGTTTGGCTCTGGGTCCTAGAGAAGCCCTGATGGTCAAAATAAATCCCAACAGGCTTCATTTATGCTTTCAGATAAAAGACGCAGGGGCCCCTACATCCAGGCACCCTCTGAACTGCCCAGGTTTCGGGCGGGGCTCCTTTCCAGCTCGCCTCACTTTCCTCCTGCTGCATTGCCCCTCCTCCTTTCCTCTCTTCTTCAAATGCACATTCATTTATTCAGAGACCTGAGCGGGCCACTTTCTGCCTGTTCTTTGGGAGACACCACCAAGGTGGTCCTGGCCAGCTGGGAATTGTGTCATTTCCCTGGGTGTTCTCAGTTTTCTGGGTATCTGGTCTCTCCCACCATTCCGAGGGGACCCCAGACCAGGACTCTGCCTCACCCCTCAGACTGGGGCTCTGCAGAGCCAGCCCTGCGTGTCCCCGGGGCGGGGGCAGGGGCCAAGGCAGTGCAGGAGCCAGTCCCTCCCCGCAGCAGAGGTGTGCTCAGACAAGTCTGTCTGGGATGAGCAAGCCAACCCCAGCCCAAATCCCCGATTTCTAAAGGCAAAATAAACTCCTTCACTCCTCCAGGCCTTCTCCCCAGCCAAGAACCTCAGACCGCAGGCCCCGCCAAGTGGGCAGAGCCAGGGAAACAGGCCAAAGTTCTTCAAGAACGGGAGAGGTTGAGAACCAGGCAGCCAGGTGTCGAACCAGGAGAGGCCTTCGAGTGAGGAGCTGAGGCCAGAGAGGCAGAGGCCACAGGCAGGGCAGGACAGAGCAGGGCCGGGCAGAGCCAGCGCCCAGGACAGCGCCCGGGGCTGTCTCACTGAGCGCAGGACTCCATGGAGACTCAGATGCTGACACTGACCATCGCTCTCACTCACCGGCCCCAGGAGAGCCGGTGGGGAAAGGTGTGGAGGAGGTTGTTTTCCCCACCCCTCCTCTGTCTCCAGTCTCAGAGAAGGGGGTCGGTGCCCTGGAGCCCTCAGTTCCAGCAAGCTGATGCCCCAGTCCCCCCTTCCTGAACCATCCACTCCTGTCCAGGCTCTGGAGACCCCCTTCTTGTCCCCAAGAGAGAAAAAAAGCATCCCCAGGCTGCTTCCTGGAACTTGCTCTATTAAGGGTGGCTGAGCAGGAAGACAAAGGAGGAAATGGGGGGAGGGCGGCTTGGGGGAGAAGGGAGGCAGCTGATGCTGTGGACCCTAAAGATGAGGAGAGAAACCCAGGCACGCTCACACAGTCACACGCCAGCACACTCATGCAAGCACTCTCACACACCAGCACACTCATGCACGCACTCTCACACGTCAGCACACTCACACTCATGCTCTCACACACCAGCACACTCGTGCACGCACTCTCACATGCCAACACGCTCATGCACGCACTCTTACACACCAGCAGCATGCGCGCTCACACCCCAGCACCCTCACACTGATGCATCCACTCTCACACGCCAGCACACTCGTGCACGCACTCTCACACGCCAGCACACTCGTGCATGCACTCTCACATACCAGCACACTCACACTGATGCATCCACTCTCACTCACCAGCACACTCGTGCATGCGCTCTCACATGCCAGCACACTCATGCATGCACTCTCACACGTCAGCACACTCACACTCATGCATCCACTCTCACACGCCAGCACACTCGTGCATCTACTCTCACACACCAGCACACTCATGCATGCACTCTCACACGCCAGCACACTTGTGCATGCACTCTCACATGCCATCACACTCACACTCATGCACGCACTCTCACACGCCAGCACACTTGTGCATGCACTCTCACATGCCATCACACTCACACTCATGCACGCACTCTCACACGCCAGCACACTTGTGCATGCACTCTCACATGCCATCACACTCACACTCATGCACGCACTCTCACACGCCAGCACACTTGTGCATGCACTCTCACATGCCATCACACTCACACTCATGCACGCACTCTCACACGCCAGCACACTTGTGCATGCACTCTCACATGCCATCACACTCACACTCATGCACTCACTCTCACACGCCAGCACACTTGTGCATGCGCTCTCACATGCCAGCACACACGTGCACACACTCTCACACGCCAGCACACTCGTGCATGCACTCTCACACGCCAGTACACTCACACTCATGCATCCACTCTCACACGCCAGCACACTCATGCATCCACTTTCACATGCCAGCACACGCGTGCATGCACTCTCACACACCATCACACTCGTGCACGCACTATCACATGCCAGCACACTCGTGCACACACTCACACACCAGCACACTCATGCACGCACTCTCACATGCCAGCACACTCGTGCACACACTCTCACACACCAGCACACTCGTGCACGCACTCTCACATGCCAACACGCTCATGCACGCACTCTTACACACCAGCACACTCGTGCACGCACTCTCACATGCCAACACGCTCATGCACGCACTCTTACACTTGCTTGCTCCTACCTGCTCTCTCACACATTTACACAGGTTGTGTTTACTAGATCCATTTTGTTTTTAATGTGTGTTTTATTTACAATAGATCATGGGCACACACACACAGATGCACAAGAGAAGCACCCTTGACAAGATCTCAGCATGCCATGACCCCTGTCCTCCAGTTTGTTAGGGTCTGGGGATCTGAACTGGCGCCTTCCAGCACTGCAGTCTAGCACACTGTGGACAATGCCATCAAAGCTGGGCCTTCAAGTTCTCTCCCCAGCAAAGACCAAGTCCGCTCGTATACACATGGCCACGCACACCACACACACGCAGGGCTCAGGTGCTGACACGACTGCCCTCCCTCATTCCCACTCATTCACATAAACATGCCCTCACACTCACTGATGGACATGCACAAGCCCTCACTCACATGCTTGTGAGCACACACATATACACAGCACTCCCACAGGGCACACACTCACCCTACACATAACCCCACCTCTCCTCACAGTCATGCACACACACATCCTTGGGCTGCCAGGCCAAGCCCCTCTGCCCAGGGGGCCAGCTGAGAGGGGCCACTCCCTCTCCCCAGCTTGCCTTGTTCATGACCCCTGAATACTCCCAGGCATGGCCCTTCTGGGGCCCCTAGAAATGCTCAATGCATTTTGGGGTCCCTGCCGTAACTCCTCGATTCCTCAGTTCCCATCCATCCAGTGGGTGCCTGTTTTGCCCTCTAGAACTACCCAGGCCTGAGGGGTGGAGAGGCCCCGGCCGGGGCACGCGTCCTATCTGCCCTGCTGTCTGCAGCCTGGACTCCCACAGGCCCTGAGCCCCAGCCCAGCCAGCTCGCCCTCCCCCTCTGGGGGTTGCTCAGAGCAGGACGCCTGGGGCAGCCTCACACCTGCATCCTCATCTGTAACAGGGACACAGTCATTCACCCCATGGCCCACGTTGGCTGCCACAAGGCTCCCATGTGACCAAGGAATGTCACTGTCAGCTGGAAAACACGGTGTCTAATCAAGGACTGGTATGTCTTTCTTATTACCCTCCCATACACACACACACACACACACATACACACACTGCCTTGGGAAACGCCATGCGAGGGCCAACCCGTCCAGAGCTGCAGTGACAAGGGTGGGCTTGTACCTGGCCCTCAGCCCTGGGGGTCTTTTCACTATCAGGCCATTCACTGCTGAGGCCCAGGCACCCAAAATAAGTCTCTCCAGGAGGGCCGGGGTCTGCGGCCCATGGCTTAGAATGCAAGGGAAGGGGAGTGCGAGCCCCTGTGGTGGGTAGGAGACCTCTGCCCCAGAGAGACACTGCCAGAGAGCCTGCCTTGTGTGTGGTGTGTTGCGGGGGTGGGGGTCTCAATTCCTGATCCCCGTTTCCCATCAGAACATGGAGAGGCTCTGGGAAAGAGAATGCACGCAGCACCACCTCCCTTAGGGCCGTGAAGGGGGCCTTCTGGAAGGGAGACCAGCCTCGCCAGTAAAACCAGACCTGAGAGGGGCCTGAAGGACGTCAGGGAGGAATAGAAAGGCCCCAGCCTGACACTGAGCAGAGAGGAGGCAGGAGGAGCCTGGCGTGGGCTCAGCTTCTGGCAGCACCAGGGCCCAGCTCAATCCAGGAGGGGAGAGACCAAGGCCCATGTCCCGGGAGGGAGGGACACAGACCAGGGCAGCATCCATGTGGGGACGGGGTGCAGATGCCCTAAAAACGAATGGAGAAGGAAAGGAGAGAGACAAACCGAGACTGGCAGAGATAGAGATGGGGTGATAGAGACAGAGGATGATAGGCTGAGAAGGCACAGCTGGAGAGAGAGAAGGGGAGGGAGGGATGGAAGAGGAAGGTACCCCCGGGGAAACCGCAGTCTAGGGAGACCGGAGACCAGGGGAGCAGTCCAGGCTGGTCGCTGGTCCAGACAGAGGATTAGACAGTACAGAGATCGAGATTCAAGAACAGAGGAAAGAGAGCTCTGGGGAGAGAGCAAGAAGGGGTGAGCGCCTGGAGAGAGGACAGAGAGCCTGCGCCCAGTGGAGGGCAGGGAAGGGAGTGAGGGCCAGAGGCAGCCCCAGAGAGAGGCTCTAATTATCGGTGGGGTGGCAGGCAGGGCGGGCAGGGCAGAGGGCAGGCCGTTTGAAGTCTGTGGGGAGAGAGGCACAGGGCAAGGAGGAGAGGCCAGAGGGCCAGGGCAGACCCAGAAAGCTGCCCTCTGCGGGGCCCACCAGGAACTCATAAGTCCGCCTGACCCTCGCCCTCCTCCTCCCAGTTGCTCACAGCCAGCCTGACGTCCAGAGCCATCAGCTCGCTGGCAGAGGCCTGGGGCTCCGGGCCCAGATCTGCCCACCCGCTCAGGAGCATGTCAGGCTCTGGCTCAGGGACAGTCCTGGCTTGGCGAGGGGTTGGGTTTCTCTCATGGTTCCTAAGGCCACCCTCTCCCAGTCTCCCAGGAAATGCGTCCTGGCATCTGCCCGCCCCACATTCAGGGTCCTGAGAGGCTCCCAAACAGCGCCAGTTCTGGCATCCTCCTACCAGGCCGATGACTTGCCTTTCCTTGGATCTGGAGAACGACCTCTCCAGATTCCAAACTTCCACCCAGGCAATGGATGGCAGCCTCTTTGAGCTGCAAGAGGATGTCCCAGGGTAGGGCTAGCAGGTGATATGGTGATTAAGGCACTAGACTCCCACATGGCGGACTGCAGTTCCAGTCCCAGACCGGGCAGCAGACTTTCTCACTTTCTCTTGCTCTCTATGGTCAAATTAAAAAATAATTAGGGACCAGCAAGTGGCATGGTGGTTAAGGCACTGCCCTCCCACATGGCTGACTGAGGTTTGAGTCCCAGACCTGGCGACTTGCTTTCTGACTTTCTCTCATGTGTTCTCTCTCTCTTTCTCATAAAAAAAATTTTTTTTAAAAGATGATAAATAAAATTAAATAAATAAATCTTTTAAAAATAATAATTAGTTAATTTTTTTTAAAAATTAAAAAGATGTTCCCAGGAGACTCAGGTAATCTCCTGCCTCGGGTCGTAAGTCATCTTCTCTACAACAATCAGTGGATGGTTTCTCTGAAGGATTTCCTTTGCCTACCCTCTTTTTCCCATTATGGAGTTCTATAGCCCTCTAGGCTAGAAAGTACTTCTGGGGAGGCCGGCAGGTGGCATGGTGATTAAGGTGCTGGACTCCCACATGGCTGACCATGGTTCGTGTCCCGGACCTGGCGGCTCTCTCTCTCACTATCTCTCTCACTATCTCTCTCTCTGTCCTTCTCTGGTCAAATTAAAATAGATAAATAAATAAATACACGAATAATTTTAAAATAAAATAATTCTTTTTTTAAGAAAAAAGTCCTTCTAGGTCTCGCTGAAATCTGTCATGCAGCCTCTTATTTCAGACAGAAGCTGCCTGGCCTCTGCACGACAGCCCTGGCAGCCTTGACGATCCCTGCTAGGGCCCATGCCCCTGTCCTTTGGCCTTCTCATTCTCTGGCGGCCTCACCTGCATCTCTTTCATGTGTCCTTCAAGCGGCTGCTCACTGGACCCGATCTTGCCAGCTGGACCTGGGACTCCTGAGCGGGGATTGGTTTTCAGAAACACAGTGAAGCCAAATCACCTTGAATAGAAACCTGAATTTCCAACTTCCTACATGAGTGGTATTGGGCACCTTCTTTCATCTTTCTGAGCCTCGGTATCCAGGTCTGTACAATGGGGGAAGTTATCCGCTGGTAAGAAATAACAGAGCGTGGGGACCAGTGGTTGGAGTAATGGCTGTCGCTGGACTCCCACGTAGTCAACCGCGGCTCGAGTCCCGGATCCAGTGGCTTAAACTCACGCCGGGTGCGTGTGCGTGCATGTTCAAGATCCCAAAAGGAGAATGGAGAAGGGATTGTGGTGTGGCCATCCTCCCTGGGGGGTGATTTCTCGCTTTCTCTCTCTCTGTCTCTCTGTCTTCCTGGCAAGCACACGCGCCCTATAGTGAAAACCTCTCCAAAAAGAAGGAAGCCCAGGTTCTCAGTGCACGAGCGCTCCTGTAACTGTGGAACCCTGGGTTATCCACAATCCCATGAGGGACAGAAGGCAGAAGAAAATCCTCCCAAACCCAGAAGCAGGCCTGGCACCTAGGAAGGGCAGAGGAATGTTTCTACAGCTCACCTCTTCCCTGAGCCAAGTACACCTAACCTCTACGTGTCCTGTTCTAGCGTCTGCCAGCTTCCTGACATCTGGAGACAGGTCAGAAGGTTCCTGGCGGTGCCCGCCCTCCATCGATAGCTTTGCTGCTATCGGTTCCTTGCCAGCATCACCCCTCTCTGCAGAGGCCAGGCTCACCTCTGCGACAGGGCCCTCTCTGCTGAACTCAGGGTAGCCAGAGAGAACAGTCACGCGTGCTCAGAGAGGCCCCTTTTCCCTCTTCCGGCAGAGAAGGGAGCCAGCCAGTGACAGGCAGGACAACCGCACCTGTCTGTGCTCTGCATCCATCTAGGAGACCCTGCCCTCCCAGCACGGGAGGGAGGAAGACGGTTACAGACCAAGAGGAAAGTGGGGGCAGGGAGTCGACTCCCGAGATGAGCCTAGCTGTGTATACAACTGACATGTCACAGCGCCCAGACCCTCGGATTTCATAAATGAGGGCTAACACACCCCAAATGAGACATAAATTGGGTCCAACCAGCACCTTCTAGATTTTTCCGTAACATGGTTTCTCTCGAACAGTCCAGATGACTGAGAGCCAAAACCAAGGTCGTCTTGAAACACTCATTCCCCAGGGATAGCCTGTCTTCTTCTTTTCTTTCTTTCTTTTTTTGGAGAGGTTTTCGCTATGGGACGCATGCGCTCGCCAGACAAACAGACAGAGACAGAGAGACAGAAAGCAAAAAATCACCCCCCAGGGGTGATGGCCACACTGCAATCCCTTCTCCTCCATTTTTCTCTCGAGATCTTGGGCACGCACGCACACACGCCTGGCATGAGTTTAAGCCAACGGGTCCAGGACTTGAACCACGGTTGACTACATGGGAGTCCAGCGACATAGCCATTGCGCTAACTGCTGGTCCCAGGATAGCCTGTCTTCTAAAGACTCTCCCAAGCTCCCAAATTTCTGCCACAAATCTACTTAGACATCTCTCCACCCACTCGTCCATCCTTCTTTCTCTCCCTCCTTCCGTTCCTTCCTTGCATCCATCCAGTCATCCATCCTCCAGCTTCCTAATAATCTACCTATTCAATCATTTCTCATATATCCATTGACCTAAATACCCACCCACCACTCAAACATCACCCTCTCCCCTACCCACACATCCCACCTGCTTACTTATCCATCCATCCACTCCCCCGCCAACCCACACATGCATCCTCCACCTACCTGCACATCACCCACTTCTATAAGTACCCACCCGCTCAGCAGGGCATGTCCATCCACAGTTATTGATCATCGCATATTCAAGACACTGAGGCAGAGTCCTAGTTGCCATGGCCCTCTCCAGTCATGGGGACATCTCAGCTTGCATCTTGGCAGCATCCTCCCAAGGAAGGGCCAGGGCGAGGGCCAGGGCTTCGCTACTCCAACTGAAGACCAAGCCACAGAAGACAAGCTTCACCTGTAGCAGCAAAGGTCTAACCGTACGGTAACATTTCAACAGAAGAGAATGCAGACAGAGTCTTTATGAAGTAGGTCCCAATCAATTTGACAAGAAGAGGAAGGAGGTTTCCGTAAATATCCCCCAACGCACAGATGGACTCTAAGAACTGTCCGTGGAAGGGGGCTCCAATTATGCAAGGATGGTGTGACTCAGGGAGGCGCTAGGTCATCTTACCCAGCTCCCTGCTGTCCCAGTTCCATTCCAGAGTTTCCCAAGACAGCAGACTCTTCAGAGCTGGAGGTGACAGGGTACTGGGGAGGTAGAGGCCCATCCCAGGAATAAGGAGGAGTCCTAAGGGTCTTGAATGTACGGAGAAAGACCCTGGGTTCCACCCTGGCTCTATTGCTCACCAGTTGTGCAACTTTGACCAAATCCTTTAATTTCTTCGAGCCTTAATGTAAACACCTCTGAAATGAAAAAAGTGGTGACATCTACCCTTTCTGTTGCAAAAATCCAATTGTCATTAAGTGACTGTGAGAACCATTTCTGGTTTTGCATAATACAAAAGAAGTGCTAGGCCATACTGGTCACTCTCTCTGATGGAGGAGCCCAGGCTCAGTGCACCTCTCCGTCTCCACCAAACGCCATCTCTCCTGAGGCCCTGCTGGGACAGGCGGCTCCACCTCTCAGGGGATGCAGCCCTCTCCCTTCTCCCTGTCTGGCTTCCAGAGTCCATTGGCCTAAGTCTGCCCTCCCCAAGGAATGCAGGGTAAGAACGGAAGGTCTGAGCTGCAGTCCACACTGGGAAGGGTGTACAGGAAGGGAGCGGGAGTGAAGACACTGAGTGCCCACAAAGACGTAGGCCTGCCAGGAATGCGCGAGTGACGGAGGAGCAAAAACCAAGGTAGCCCTAGTCTACACAAGCAGAGGAAGGCAGTGCTCCAGGCCCACTTCGCCTGGCCTGCACCTCTGCTTCCACCGCAGTGCTGAGCAGACACACACAGACACACACATGCATGCATGCGCGCACGCACACACACACACACACACACACACACTCCTGGGCTGGAGAGGCTGCAATGAGGGCACCGCCCGGGGCTTGAGGTGTTGGTGCCAGCCGGGTGGGCTGGCACGAGGTGGGGAGGGGGCGGCGCGGGCAGCTAATCCCCCCAGCGTCTCCCAGACGCCCACAGAGACCTGGGTGAGCTCTTTGTCTGAGCCCTGAGACGACAGAGGGGCGGCGGGAGCCTGCCTCCCGCCCCGGGGCAGGTAGAAGCCTGCTGTCTGTGGGGATGGTCGGAGGGAGCGGGGGTGAGAGGATTAAGGGAGAGACAGGCGCTTACAACTTGTAGGGTTACCTCCCTCAGGCCCAGAAGGCCTGTGGCTTTGGGGTGGGGGGTCCTCGGAAGGGCAATGGGGCACGAACCTCAGTGGGGAGCAGGACTTGTTTGCAGGGGGAAGCCATGGGGAGGTTAATAACCCAGCAGCATAACCCAGTCACATTCAGAATCAGTCTACACATACACACACACACACACACACACACACACACAGCCCGCGCCCGAACCCCTGCATCCACATATGTGTTTATTCAGTCTCACACACAGAGACCCACATCCCGGGGCATAATTACTCAAGATCACAGTTGTACAGTTTAAAACGGCTCTCGTCCCTCATCTGCCATCACACTCACAGGCCGCCCCGGGAACACCAGGATGGAGCCACACACCAACCTGGTCAGCCACAGCAGAGCAACGCCTCAGTCACCCGTGGGTCACCGCGCACCCGCACACCACCAGAACCCAGCAGCACAGTCATCCACAGGCCTCAGAGGCCCAGTCAACCCTCGTCACGCCACGTTCAGATGACACACAGCCACAACAGCCGGTGCCAAACCAAACACACATGCACCTTCCATGGACCCCAGCACCCCACACAGCCAGTGGCTGCCTCTCCCTGCTGGCTTTTTTTCCCTCGGACAGGCAATACCTGCCTGCCACCCCTCTTGACTCCTCCAAACACAAACCCAAATGCATCCGTCTCCTTGGAACGAATAAAAAACCCCTCCACCTTCCTATTCTTTGAACTCTGCCCCCTGCCCACCTTCGGGCAGACTCCTAGACCAGGGCTATGCACCGGAAATTGAAGCCTGTGCTGGGGGCAGTACTTGGCCCAGGCTGGCCTGGGCTGGGGCAGGCAGCAGGTCTCCCCAGATTTGCCCCCACCCCGAAACCCGCAGGCACCCTCGTGTTTACAGGGACGTGCTGAGCATTGTGGTCAAGCCTCAGTGGCCCTGTGGGCATTGCCACTTGCCCTCTGAGCATTGTGGTCAAGCCTCAGTGGCCCTGGTGGGAAATGCCACTTGCCCCCACCCCCAGTCCTAGGGACGGGCAGGATCTCCTTTGCCCCTTCTCCTGACCCCACTCCCTGCCCCAGAGGCTGTCTGCCCTGCAGCCCATGAGCCCAGCGTTGGCAAGCTGAGTGCCACTGCGGCCAGTGCCTCCAAGGATGAAAGACCTCGGGCTCCTCCAGAAACCAGGACTAAATATACCCCTCGCCCGCTTTCTTGTGCCTAACTGGAACCAGCTGGGCAAGACCCACCCTTCCGCCTGCAGGACAGGCCACGGACGGTGGCACGCTAGACTGGCAGATTGGCAGCAGGCGGCTTTCGGGAGCCAGGCCTGACAGCACTGGGCCAGCAGAGTGGAACCTGGACAGAGAGCAGGAGGAAACCCACGGCTCCCAGCAGCCCTTTCTCCCAGCACCCATCATAGGCATCTCCCTGAAAGAGGGCATGTGATACCGCACCTGGCCCATGACAGATGGCCTCTTTCCAAGCCTCAGTTTTCCTACCTGTAAAATGGGGGTAAGCTCACTGACCTCGTGAACCTGGAGACAGTAAGTGGGCTAATCCCGGTAAGTGCCGGCATTGGCCTGGCACACAGTAAGCACGGTGAGTATGGGTCACTGCTAGGGACATCCCGGGCCCCCTCCTAGGGTCAACACTGCCCTGCAGATGCTGGGGTTGCACAGTCCTGACGCCCACAGACACAGGCCCAGAATGGGGGTGCCGAGCACAAGGATGGGCCAGCGTGGAGCAGATGAGTGAGGGCTCAGGGAGGTAAGCCAGGACACGCCCCTACCCCCAGCCCTGCCCCAGGCCTGGCCACGTCCTGGGCTCCCCTGCCCCCCAGGGCTCCGCCCAGGGCTGTGGTCTGCACTGTGGCTGCAGCTCCCACGCCGCGGCCCAGTTTAGCGGCTCCAGCCCGCGGCCCCAGAACAACCCACTCTCCGGCCCAGTCCAGAGGCCTGAAATAGGAAGGAAGAGGGGCCTAAAAATAGCCCTAATTACAGAGGGGCCCAAGGGGGTGGGGGGCAGTGGCTCCTCTCTGGCTCCTGGGCACTGCCACAGTCAGCTCAGGATCCTGCTCAGGCCCTGGGGAAGGGACCCCACCCTGGCCCTCCTGTCCCCAGTCCACAGCTGGTCTCCCCTCGCCTTGGGCCAGGGAATGAGGGGGTGGGGCAGGGGGATGGTCCAGTAGGGGAACTTAGCCAAGTTAGGACCACATGGTCCCCTCCCCTGAATTCAGGCATGGGAAGATCACTGAGCAGCCCCTGGGCTGACAGCTGCCGCAGAGGGCACTGCCTCCACTCAGCCCACCTGCCTGGAGTCCCCACCAGCCTCTGCCTCCTCCTGGAAGCCTGCTTGGAGGCCCTTCACCCAGTTGGGCTCAGCACCAGGAGGGGCTCCCACAAGCATGAACCTCTGTCCCCCTCTTCAGTTTGCCCTCAGAGGAGGGCAGTGCTTTTCCACCAGCTGGAGGCTTCGGAGGGCAGGGGCTGCCTGCCCACGTTTCAGCCTCAGTAGGAGAGACAGGGCACCGAGCACAGTAGAGAGAGAGAAGGGAGAAGAGGAACCGGCTAGCGTAAAGATGCCAGCCACGGTCATTGTGGGCACCTCTCTGCACAAAGGAGAATTTTGAATCGGGTTTGAAGGAAACAAACCAAAAGACCTCAAAGGGCCAATGGCGGGGACCAGGCCGGGAGACAGTCCTAAGCATTCTGGCCTGTCCTGGGGATCCCCACCTGGCCTGCCTGGACTGGGACCTGCCGAGTTTGGGTTCCAGTTCCCTCTGCTGCACATTTGCTCTCCCACCTTTGCAGTGACTCCACTTCTCCAGGTTTTGTTCTCATTGTGTATAAAGTGGGGGTGTGAGCCACTCACGGAGGACAAGGAGTAAACGGTGTAACACCCTCAACGGGGCCTCTCTCCGGGGAGCTGGGGCTCACGCCTGCACCCTGCCTTACCAGTATTTTGCCCCCTGTTTTCCTCCATGCTCAAAGTCTCAGGAAGGTGTTGGGCAGGGTGCGGGTGTTGTAAAGGGTTAAGGATGGCCAATCATCCTGGGTGAGGGTGTGAGGGTGGATGGCAGCAGCGCAACAGGGAGGGAACACATGATGCACTAGTGCCATCTGGTGGCTACACATAGCAATGAGCAACACAGGGGTTGAGAGGTGAGAGGAGAAAAAGATAGGGAAGGCAGGGGCGTACCAGAAAAGAGGACAGTCTTGAGGCAAAGAGTGGGCAGACGGACAGAAGGGGAGCAGCCCATGGCAAGAGGAGTGATACTGAAGAAGGCTGGGCCTCCTGGACAGCCCAGAGCTATATTCCACATGCACAAAAAAAAGGTTTAAATTTTTGCTATAGGGCACACGCACTCACCAGAGAGAGACAGAAACAGACGGAAAGAGGGAAAGCAAGAAAGCACCTCCCAGGGAAGATGGCCACACCACAGTCCCTTCTCCTCCATTTTCTTCTCAGGATTTTGAGCATGCATGAACACGCATCTGGTATGTTTTCGAAGCCACCAGGTCCGAGACACGAACTGCGTAGTCAGTCGCATGTGATCAGCCAGCTTAACCACCACGCCATCGCCTGACCCTCCAAGAATATTTTTCTGCAGATCTTAGAGGCTCCCAGAGGCCATAAGAGACCCCATAAGACATGGATCTGAGCCATGAGACCTGAAGATCAGGGGGCAGGGCCCAGCAGGTCAAACCAGGTGTTACACCACATGGGGACACCCCGGGGCCACAGGACAGCTTCACAAGCCCTGGTCTGTTGGCCCCAGACACATTAAGGAGGGCTGACTGCCCTGGGACAGGTTATGTGTGAAGGTGAGCCTGGCCCATGTATGCCACCAACACGCAAGACCTCAGCACGTGCCCGGCTGGCCCGTGGACATCCACGACACATCTCTGTGCTGTGCAGGGGGTCTGAGCCAAGTGGAGTGTTTAGGGAGCCCCCACCTACCCTCTTCTCTGCTTCCTCTCAGGGTGGGAGGTGGAGGGTGAACTTGTTTACCACTTCTGCTCCGGGCAGTGGTGATGAGCTCAGGCTGGCCCAGTGCCCTCCACGGGCAGGGCTGGGCCTGAGTCATGAGGGTCAGATGACTGCAGAGGCTAAATGGGTCTCATCCTACAGCCCCCGGGAGCTGCTGGACGCCCCACCCTTCCCCAGTGGTGGGTCACCCTTCCAAAGTAGGCAGGCACCCCCAGGCCAAACTGAGGATGGGAGGGTTCATAGTTCAGGCCACTGTGGGTCCCTCCCCTGACCAGAGGACAACAGGGTACATCCCCATAATGGCGCCATCTCCTCCTGGCCAGGCCCACTCTCCTGAGCATCGGTCCCAGAACATTTGCTGCCCTCTGGGGCGTCCCAGTTCAGGCCAATACAGTATGCCAAACGCCCCTTTAGACCCACATCTCAGAAATGAATGAAACGCCAAGACTTACTTCTCGAGGGCCTCAGTCTAACCCACTGTAAAACAAGGGTGATCAACGTCCTCCTGAGGATTCTCAGATGACCTCTGCTCTCCGTCCACAGTGCAGTCCGCATGGCTGCAGCGGATGGGCGTAAGAGAAAACCCTTTCACTCTGCCCCCGACAGGCCTAAGGCGTCG
>NW_006204028.1:1280243-1285893 GCF_000334495.1 Tupaia belangeri chinensis | reverse complement strand
TCCCCTAGAACAGCCTGAGTCACCAAGGTCAGCTTGAGACACCTGGCAATAACCCCACCTTCGAGGTGTTATTTTTGTCTTCCAAGGTCCTCCTAGTACTAAGGGACATTTGGTTTCCATAAAAAAGACTTTTTTTTAATCTGTCAGAAGGCCAGAGACAGAGACAGAGAGAGCACTCCTCCTCCCGTGGGGCGTGGTCACACCACCACTCTTTCTGTTCCATTTCTCCATCTTTTTGGGATTTGGGGCAGGCAGGTGCACAAGCCCAGCATGTTCTTAAGGCCACCAGGGCGGGATTTGAGCTGCGCAGTTGGCCATGTGAGATCGAGCCCCTGTAACCAGCAGGCCACAGGGCTGGCCCTGAAAACAAACTTGCAGTGGAGTTAAAGCTCTCCACATTATCTGGAATACTGCTAAAGTTACAGCTTCTGCGGGACCCCTTCCCCCAAAAGCCTCAGCCCACAAGAGGTCCACTGCACTATGGCCCCAGAACACTTAGGGTTATATATTTATTTCTTCAATAAGCAGGACAGACAGAAAGAGAAAGAGGGAGACAGCACCCCACCCCGGTCCCAATGCCGCAGTCTGGCTCCAGCCTTCAGCCAGGCCTGGACAACAGCACGGCCCCGCCTACTCAGGGTGGCTGCTCAGAGCTCTGGGTGTGTTTGGGCCTCATCCTCCTCCCGGGCAGGAGGCTGGCTCCCTGTGGTCAAGAGTGCAGACTGGGGCCCGGCAGGTGCCCTGGTGGTCAAGGGCACTGGATTCCCACATGGCCAACTGCAGTTGGAGTCCCGGACCTGGCGGCTTGCTTTCTCGCTTTCCCTTTCTCTCTCTTTCTGTCTCTTTCTGGTCAAATTAAAACAAAACAAAACAAAAAACAATAATAGCAAATGGAATTAAATAAATAAATACGTAATTCTTTAAAAATAAAAGAGTGGGGTCCTTCACGCTGCCCCCAGCTTCCCACCCTGCAGCCCACAGGTATCGGTATAGACCTTAACACACAGGCAGGTTGGATCCAGGTCCTGTCACTAGAGACCTTGCACAGGTCAGTCCCCTCCTCCCTCCATGGGCATATCTATTCCTCCCCCCCCCCTACAAAGAGGCCATAGGAAACGGCCCCAGAGGGCTCTCTAAGCCCGGAAATCCAGGGTGACAATTTGCCCACAGAGGCATCTGTTTTATTGCAAAACCGAACACCCGAAGGAGACCTGGGGAGAGGTTACGCACCGGCCCAGGCCCCCACTGGCACTGACTTTCCCCTTACCCCTTTGGCAATGCCTGCTTCCTCCCTGCCTTTCGAAGCCTCGCTGCTCCCACACTCCACCCCCCCCCCCCTGGGCCTCCTGCTCAGGCCCTGCCAGTGCCCCGGCCCCCCGCCTGCCCCTCTGATCTCCAACTCTGGCAGCCCCTCTCCCCAGCTTGGCACTGCATCTTTCAGCCTGCTGTCTGCCAAGCCTGGGCATCACCCGCTCACCATGCCCGGGCACCGGGGTTTGGCTTTGGCCTCCCCAAATCTTCAAGCCTCAACACTGTCTTCACCCACCCACCCCCAGGCGTCACAGACTCACTGACTCCTGCCGAAGTCAGCATGGTCATCCCCCTGCCTCGGGGCCACCTCTGCCTCCGGCAGCATTGGCTGCTAGGCCCAGGTCACCCCTGCAGGTCCTCCGAGGAACCTCTCCGGGTGAGAAAGAGAGCTCTGTCCCGGTATCAGCTCCCAGAACACTGAAGAACCCCAGTGCTCCCCCAAGTGTGCCAGAGGGGATCAGGGCCTCAAAGCACAGCAGGAAATCCCCAAGGGGACCAGTGGCTGGAAATGGGATTTCAGGGCCCTCTTATAGAACTCCTGCGAGGAAAACTGAAAGCAGACCCTGCCCAGGAGCCAGATACCGTCGTGGGGACTCTCCCACCCCGGACAGCCCAACGTCTGCCCCCAGATCCCTACTTTACTGCAGAACATTCTACCTCTTTCACCCCTCTCCACTCTCTAACTCTCCTTTGTTTTCATTTGTTTGCTTGAGGGCATGTACGCTTGCCAGAGAGAGAAGGTAAGTGAGAAATCACCCCCCAGGAGGACTGGCCATGCTGCAATCCCTTCTCTTCCACTCTCCTCTTGAGATTTTGGGCACACACGCACATGCCCAGTGTAATTTTCAAGCCACCGGGTCTGGGATTCAAACTATGGAGTTGGCCATGTGGGTTCCAGCACCTGAATCTCCATGTTCCCTGCTGGCTCTAGAGTTTTTGTTTTTGCTTTTGTTTTTGTTTTATGTACAGATAACAGTACCAGAAAATCTGAATGCTCACTCCTCAGCCTAAGACATAATTCACTATGTCCTCTCCCAGTCCCATCCCCCACCCTCCTTCCTTCCCCATAGATAAGATCCTGCTCAATTCCTCAGTCATTCCCAGGGTTTTGCCACCTGCGTAGGACTCCGTTTAGAGCATGGGTATGGTTTTAAACTGTGCACAGGTGGGTTCACACTGCAGGTGTCCCACTGCGGGATGCTTTTTTGCTCAGCGGTTTAGGCGTTGTGCCCACATTGACACACGCTCTCTGATTCATCCCTTTCCGCTGTCATGAAGGGCTCCACCGTCACATGGACTTATCCATTCTCCTGTTAGCGGACATAGACTATTACCTGTTTTAGATTGCTTCTATTTAATTAATTTGTTCATTTATTCAAGGGAGTTTTGTTGTATGACCTGTGCACTTGGCGGAGAGACACAGAGAAACAGAAACCGAGAAATCACCCCCAGGGGACGGCCACACTGCAATCCTGTCTCCTTCATTCTCCTCCTGGAATTTTAGGCATGCGTGCACATGTGCCCTACGTGAGTTTCTTTCTTTCTTTTTTAAGAATTATTTTATTTTGGGACCAACAGGTGGTGTGGTGATTAAAACGCTGGACACTCCCACATAGCTGACCATGGTTTGAGCCCGGACCTGGTGGCTTGCTTTCTCACTTTCCCTCCCTCTATGTGTGTCTCTCTCTGGTCAAATTAAAATAAATGAATGAATAAATAAAATTAAATAAATAATTTTTGGGGGAGATGTTTTTGCTATAGGGCATGTGCGCTCGCCAGACAGACAGAGAGAGACAGAGACAGAAAGCAAGAAATCACCCCCCAGGGGGGATGGCCACACTGCAATCCCTTCTGCTCCATTCTCCTCTCGGGATCTTGGGCACACACGCACACGCGCCTAGCGTGAGTTTAAGCCACCAGGTCCGGGATGCGAACCACGGTCGACTACGTGGGAATCCAGCGACATAGCCATTACACTAACTGCTGGTCCCAAATAAATAATTTTTTTAAAGAATTATTTTATTTCTGGTCCAGCAGATGGCAGCGTGACGGTGATGTTGCTAGACTCCCGTGTAGTTGACCTCGGGTTGAGTCTCAGGACCCAGTGACTTAAACCTCATGTGTGCGTGCATGCCCAGAATCCCGAGAGGACAATGGAGAAGGGATTGTGGTGTGGCCAACCCCCCCTCACTTTCTGTCTCTCTGTCTCTGTCTCTTCGGCGAGCACTAGAGAGAGACAGAGAGAAGAGAAAGGGAAAACAGGAAAGCAAGCCTCCAGATTCAGGACTCAAATCATGGTCAGCCATGTGGGAATCCAGCACCTTAACCACCATGCCACCTGCTGGCCCCAGCCCCAATGTGTTTCAAGCCTACTGGTCTGAGGCTGGAACCACAGTTGACCACAAGGGAGCCCAACACCTTAACCACTATGCCACCTGTTGGCCCCTAAGATTGTTAATTGTGCAAATAATACATGCAAATATTTTCATTATAATATTCAAATAAGGACCAGCAGGTGGCATGGTAGTTAAGGTGCTGGATTCCCACATGACTGACTGCAGTTCAAGTCCCAGACTTGATGGCTTGCTTTCTCACTTTTCCTCTTTCTCTGTTGCTGGTTAGCATATGTCTGGTGAGAAATGTTTTTAAAAATAATAATAATAAATAAAATTGGGACCAGATGATGGCATAACGATTATTTCACTGGACTCCTACATAGTCAACTGTGGTTTGAGTCCTGGACCCAACAACTTAAAAAACCCACACTAGATGTGTGTGTGTGTGTGTGTGTGTGTGTGTGTGTGTGTGTGTGTGCATGCATGCCCAGAATCCCGAGAGGAGAATGGAGAAGGGATTGTGGCATGGTCATCCCCCTGGGGGGTGATTTCTCGCCTTCTGTCTCTCTGTCTCTCCGGTGAGCCCATGTTACCCATAGCAAAAATCTCTCTTAAAAAAAAAAACTCTCTAAAATAATAATAAAATTAAATCATTTTTTAAAATATTCAAATAATATAGGCTATACGCCAGGTGATGGAAGTCCCTCTGTACCTATCGCTTATCTCAGAAATAACAGCCACCAACCGCCTGTGCGTACCCTCCCAGTCTTCCGTCAGGTGCCACCACGTGCAGACATGCATCTGTTATAAGCCCCCCTTGACCTCTGCACTTCTCCTCCCTCCTGGCACCCACCTTCCAGTGTCGCCTTCTCAGTCTCTCCCCCAGCCCGTGTACAGCCCGCCTAGGTCCCCACCTGCAGCCCTTCTATTCTCAATTTCTCGGAGTTGTCTTGGTCTGTTGTGGCTTCACCAGCCCCATGCGCTGGTCTCCTTGAAGCTCCAGGACTCTGCCCCTTGAGCTCCGAGTCCCTCCTGGCATCTCGAACTGTCCCATGGTCTGGCAGACACTCACTGCCCTGGCCCCTTTCCACGGCCCGCCCATCCTCCTCCTCTTCCTCATTTCAGCCCCCCTCTCTCCCTCCAGGTCTCAGACCTGTGACCTCTCTGCTGTCACCATCTCAGTGCTCTTCTCCCCAGCCCCAGCCCTGCCCTAACCCAGGCTCGGTCCCAACACACCATGACAGTTCCCTCCTCGAAGACCTTCCTGTCTCCACTTCCTCCCCACTGGGAGGAGAGAAGGCGTAGGAACCCATGAGAGGAAAACAAAATTCCACTGGACTTCCTGGTCTCCCGTGGTTCTTCCACACCAGCTGTTTAACCCAAACACCCCAGTGTGGCATTCAGGGCCTCATGGCCATGGCGGCGGGTACCCCTTCCTCCCGGGTCCCCCGGGCAGCCGGTGCAGGCTCCAACTCGACTCAGCATCCCCACGAGAACTGTCCTCGTTCAGTCCTCCCGGCCTTCATGCTGTTCTTGCTGCCCAGGACACCCTTCCCCACCACCATCCGGCAAACTGATATCTGCCATCCAGGATGTCCTCGAGAACTCTTCCTGACCCTGTAGCAAGACTTCCCCCAATACACACACCACACCCTATACAAAATTCTGCCATCGGGGCCAGCAGGTGGCGTGGCGGTTAAGGCACTGTACTCCCACATGGCCAACTATGGTCCAAGTCCCGAACCCGGTAGCTTTCTTTCTGATGAGCATATATGATCTGTAATACATTTTTAAAAAATAATAATAGCTTCCTCTCTCTAGGTGCCTCATGAAAGGGACATTGTCTTTAAACCCTGCGTGCTGATCCCTGACACATCGCTGTGATGCCCAGGGAAGACAGGGTGACCTGGAAGTCCAATTACTTCTTTAAGATAATCCAACTTGGGACCAGCAGTTGGCGTAATGGCTATGTCGCTGGACTCCCACGTAGTCGACCATGGTTC
>NW_006204028.1:1276351-1280066 GCF_000334495.1 Tupaia belangeri chinensis | reverse complement strand
AAAACCCCTCAAAAAAAAAAAAAAAAAAAAAAAAAGATAATCCAACTTCTGGATGATTATCCAAAATGCTTCTTCGTGGGCGTGGACAATGTGGGCTCCAAGCAGATGCAGCAGATTCTCATGTCCCTCCACGGGAAAGCCTGGCTTAGAACCTCAGACCTTCTCGTTCAACCAACTCATTCATTTCCCCGATGAGTCCCAGAGAGAAGGACCTTACCCAGGGTGGCACAGAGCTGAAGGAGAAACAGGAAGTGGTAGAGGGGACTGAGGAAACTGTGAGGAGTCTGTGGAGGAAAGTACCCAGGCATGAAGGTTGCACAGTTCTCTAAGGGGAATTCTTCAAGTGCCACATCTAGAGCTAGGCACAGAGAGAGTGTGCCCCACGAGTCTGCCATCTGCACCCTCGAGGGCAGAGCCGCGGGAACGGGAGCCAGCCCAGCCAGCAGCGCCTAGTGTCCCATCTCCAGATCTAGATTCCTCCTGGGTCACGTTGGCCCCAAAGACCCCGAGGATCACTGCCGGCCTACTGCGGTCTCTGCTTGGTGCTCTGGCGCTCATACAGCAGACCACAAGGGGGCTGGAGTGCCTCCCTCCCCGCCTCTCAAGCACAGACGAGTCAGGCACCTCCAGAGAGGGGAAGGGGGCATGGGCTGTGCCCTCCCCAGCCCCATAGCCTGGTGTTGCAGGCGGTGAATGGGGGAGCAGAATGAGGGATGCTCAATCCCGAAAGCACGGCTCCAGGCATCCTCCTGCGCAGCCCCAGCCAGCCCCGTTCACAGCCCAGGGTGCTGTCTCCATGTGGCTGCCTCCAGAGTCCTCCCTGACACGAGAAACTCACTGTTCCGCAGACAGTGAGGCCTGGAGTCTCCACTTGGTAGACAAAGGACAGTGCATTATAATTACATTCTCAATTAGCCATTCACTTTTCTCCCGCACTCGTTAACCAAGATCCAGGAAGAAAAGGCCGATTTTAATCATGAGGTTCTCTTCTCCCACTAATGGGGTCAGACGCTGCTGCCTTTAATGCACACAGACTCTGGGAGAAGCAAGCAATTCTAAGAGAGGCTTCAAGGCAAGGACAGGACCAGAAATACACCCCCCAAAAAGGAGTCTTCACCAGCCTTCCTCAGCCTTAGGCTTCAAATTTCTGAATCCTACTTTAAAAAAAAAAAAGTTTGCTTGTGTATTTCTTCCATGAGTCTTCAGCCTCAGCCGGCCTGGATCACAGGTACACATCACCCAGCGTGCTCAGGATGGCAGTGGCATGCGAACCCAGGACGTCACCCACGTGTCCAGTCGCATAACCACGCTCCGTCACCTGCCCTCTGAGCCCTACCGTCAACGTTCAGTACCTCGAACCTTGTCTTAGGGAGATCCTGCCACAGGGGGGCTCCGAGTCTGATGGGAAAACTCTAGTCTTGTCCTTAGAAAATGCTCAACCTGGGAACCAGCAGTTAGTGTAATGGCTATGTCGCTGGATTCCCATGTAGTCGACCGTGGTTCGCGTCCCGGACCGGGTGGCTTAAATCTCACGCCGGGCGCGTGTGCGTGCGTGCCCAAGATCCCGAGAGGAGAATGGAGGAGAAGGGATTGCGGCGTGACCATCCCCCCTGGGGGGTGATTTCTCGCTTTCTGTCTCTATGTCCCTCTCTGTCTGTCTGGCGAGCGCACATGCCCTATAGCGAAAAACCTCTCCAAAAAAAGAAAAGAAAAGAAAATGCTCAATACAAGAAATGAGCAAAATACAAGAAATGTCCAAAAGGACTTCCTTAACCTGGGCTTTCCTGTGAAATATGGGTGGACGTTATCATTTCATTATGCTATTATTAGTAACCATCATGGCTACCATTAAACAGCCTCCTGTGTATCAGACGCTGCACAAAGTTCTTTTATGTATTGTCTCATTTAACCTCAACAACTCTTATTACTTATCTATTTATTTATTTATTTGAGAGAGATTTTTGCTATATGGCACATTCATCTTCCTGGAGAGACGGAGAAAGAGACAGAGAGACGGAAGTGAGAAATCATCCCCCTGTGGGGATGGCCATGCTGCAGTCCCTTCTCCATTCTCCTCCTGGGATCTTGGGGATGCATGCACATGCCCCAGCATGATTTTGAAGCCAACAGGTCTGAGACTTGAACCACGGTCACAGATGTCGGAGTCCAGCATCATATCCACGATGCCACCTGCTGGTCCCTATTTATTTATTTACTTATTTAAATTTGACCAGAGAGTGACAGAGAGAGAGGGAAAGTGAAAAAGCAAGCAAACAGGTCCTGGACTCAAACCGCATTCAGCCGTGTGGGAGTCCAGAGTCCTTAACCAGCACGCCACCTGCCGGCCCAACCATTTATTTATTTGTAAGAGAGATTTTTGTTATAGGGCATGTGCACTCACCAGAGAGACAGAAAGTGAGAAATCACTCCCCCAGGGGGATGGTCAAACCACAATCCCTTCCCCTCCATTCTCCTCTCGGGATTCTGGGCGTGCATGTACATAGGCCCAGCGTGAGTTTTAAGTCACTGGGTTCAAGACTTGAACCACAGTCGACTACTTGGGAGTCCAACAACATAACCGTTACACCATCTGCTGGTCCCTTTTTATGTATTTACTTTTCCAGTTTGCTATAGAGCATATGTGCTTGCCAGAGGGAGAACAAGAGCGAGTGAAGATGAGAAATCACTCCCCAAAGGGGATGGCCACACCCTAAACCCTTCTCCATTTCTCCTCTCAGGGTTTTGGGCATGCATGCACATGCACCTGGTATGTTTTTTCTTTCTGTTTTTGCCCTGCTATCTTTTTTCAAGTCACCAGATCTGGGACTAAAACTGAGCTGTCAAGTTACGTGGGATCCAGCCAGTTTAACCACCATGCCAACGGCTGAACCCAGGGGTGGGAGTGGGGTACTCTCTTGACTCGTCCTCAGTACTCTGGCTAGTAGTGAGAGTTCCTCTCTGATGCGGGGTGATACCTTCAGGTCCTTCTAGGGACACTCAGCTCATAACTGAGGGGCGAGAAAGGGCAAGAGCAAAGTAAACCACCTGCTATTAACGTGAACGGACACTTGCCGCAGCCTCCACGCACAGGCTCTGTCTGCGCTGTGTGGGTATGGACCGACTTTTCCAGAGTGTTCTCTCGTGTCTGAATGTACCATAATGTACCATTACCTGTGGGTAAAGGGAGTCCAGGAGCCTTCGTTTCTCTCCACATATCCCTGCCAGGGCATTCTCCATGCTTGAAATTGTTACAATGTGTGGAACAGCTGGTAGCATGGTGGGTAAGGCAGCTGGATCCAATATGGCTGACTGCATGGTTTGTGCATTTCGAGTCCTGAATCCAGAGGCTTGAAAAACACACCATTGCATATGCATGTGTGCCCAAAGTCCCAAGAGAATGGAGGAGAAAAGACTGTAGTACGGCCATCCCCCGGGAGGTGGTTTCTCACTTTCTCTCTCTTCCTTTCTCCAGAGAGTACACAGACCATATAGAGAAAATTTTAAAGAATTATTTCATTTAACTTTATTTATTATTATTCTCATTAATTTGACCAGAGAGAGGGAAAGTGAGAAAGCAGTTGCCAGGTCTGGGACTCGAACTGCAACCATGTGAGAGTCCAGTGCTTTAACCACCACGACACCTGCTAGCTCCCTTTTAGCATTTTTTTTTAAGAGAGAGATTTTTGTTATAGGGCACATGTGCTCACCAGAGAGA
>NW_006204028.1:1275547-1276322 GCF_000334495.1 Tupaia belangeri chinensis | reverse complement strand
TGGCGGTGGCCATTCCACAATCCCTTCTCCATTCTCCTCTCTGGATCTTGGGCACACATGCACATGTGTCCAGCGTGAGTTTTATGCTACCAGGTCCAGGACTTGAACCGCAGTCCACTACATGGGAGTCCAGCAATGGAACCATTATGCCATCTGTTGGTCCTTTATTTATTATCATTAAAAAAAATTTTTTTATAAAGCAGGACCAGTGGATGGCGTGATGGTTATATCGTTGGACTCCCACATGGCCAACCGCAGACTGAGTCCAGGACAGAGGCTGGAAACTCAGGCCAGTGCAGGCGTGGGCGTGTGCCTAAGGTCCCCAGAGGAGAAGGGAGGAGGAAGGATTGTGGAGTGGCCATCCTCCCTGGGAGGTGATTTCTTGCTGTCTGTCTTTCTTCACCTCTCCAGTAAGCACAGACACCCCCTAGCAAAAGCCTCTAAAAAACAAACAAAACAAAGTAAAATGACAAAGTATGATTTTTTAAAATTGTTATATATAATACTTGTCTTTTTCTTTCATCTCTGTTCTAGGACAACTCCCATTTTGTAAGATACTCAGTAAATCCAGAATCAGGAGTGAAGGCATGACTGTAACATCAAAGACTCGGGGGAGGCTTTTTCAAAAGCCTTAAGCCGTCACAGCTGGAGGAGTCCAAGCACAGGGTTCAAAGACTTGTCCCAGACATCCACTCCTGGCTACCTCCATTCACCTCCGGCAACCCCACCGCTGGAAGGACCGCGCTGTCTGCCCAGGTCAACCCCGGACTCCCCG
>NW_006204028.1:1271108-1272202 GCF_000334495.1 Tupaia belangeri chinensis | reverse complement strand
AGGACAGAGGCTGGAAACCCAGGCCAGTGCAGGCGTGGGCGTGTGCCTAAGGTCCCCAGAGGAGAAGGGAGGAGGAAGGATTGTGGAGTGGCCATCCTCCCTGGGAGGTGATTTCTTGCTGTCTGTCTTTCTTCACCTCTCCAGTAAGCACAGACACCCCCTAGCAAAAGCCTCTAAAAAACAAACAAAACAAAGTAAAATGACAAAGTATGATTTTTTAAAATTGTTATATATAATACTTGTCTTTTTCTTTCATCTCTGTTCTAGGACAACTCCCATTTTGTAAGATACTCAGTAAATCCAGAATCAGGAGTGAAGGCATGACTGTAACATCAAAGACTCGGGGGAGGCTTTTTCAAAAGCCTTAAGCCGTCACAGCTGGAGGAGTCCAAGCACAGGGTTCAAAGACTTGTCCCAGACATCCACTCCTGGCTACCTCCATTCACCTCCGGCAACCCCACCGCTGGAAGGACCGCGCTGTCTGCCCAGGTCAACCCCGGACTCCCGCCTCCAGCAGCCCAGCCCCTCCTTAACCTCCTGTCCCTCTATCCAGGGGACAGGACCCAGTTCTTGCTCAGCCTGGATCCCGCTAAGCCGGCGCTCAAGGAGGGCAGAGGAGGCGTCCGAAGCTTCCACTTGGGGGCGCTGGAAGGGCGCCGGGAAGGCTGAGGCAGGGCCGGGTGGCGTCAACCCGGGTGAAGGCGCCCAGGTCGTCACCTGACAGCTGCCTCCTCCCCCTAGAATCCCCGTAAAGCAGTAATGACCCTCACCGGAGCCTCTCACTTCCCCTCCCGCCCTCAGCGGTCCTTGTTCTCTCTCGTGGGTTCCTTAGTCCAAGTGAAAGAGCACGCGAGGAAGGGATGATGTAGGTTCGAATCCCGACTCAGTCATTTAAAGGCCGGACGGCCTTATTCAGAGCCCTTGGCCGCCCGGAGCTGGCCTGCAAAGTGGGGCCAAGAAGCCCACCTACTTTGGACAGTGTAGGCGCTCAGGAAACGGCAGTTTCCGGCCCGCATCCCGCCTTAGTCTCGTGTTTCCCTCTCCTCTGTTCAACCTCGACCTTTTTTTTTTTTTTTTTTAATTCCTCCCTCCCG
>NW_006204028.1:1269690-1271025 GCF_000334495.1 Tupaia belangeri chinensis | reverse complement strand
CGCCCCCCCCCGCCGCCAGACCGCCATCCCGCTCCCGCCCCCGGTCCAGCTCACTCGCGGGGCGCAATACCACACCACCCGGGGGTCGCACCCTGGCTCGCGCCCGCCCCCCACCCAGCTCATCCGGGGGACCCCGCAGCCTCGCCCTACCCTGCCCACTTGAGAGTCGTACCGGAACCTGCCCGCAACCCAGTTCACGCAGGGGTGCAACCTACCTCGACGTATCCCCCACCTGGGAGTCGTACCCCACCACCCGGAGGGTCCCCTAACCCAGCTCAAGCCTGGGAGCACTCGGCACCACAGCCAGCACCCTGCCCGGCTCGGTCCGCCTCGTCCTTCCTCTGGCTGCAGCGCACCAGCCCACCAGTCGCCGGGGCTGCGAGGACAAGGCGAATTGGGGCGCACGGGCCGGGCCGTGCCCGGGTGGCCGAGGGCACCGGGAGGGGCGGGCGGCGTGGCCGCCCGGGCCGCCCGCCGCCGCCCCGGACCTCCCAGCCCCAGCCTGCCCGCAGCCCGAGGGCGCCGCTGCAAATAGCCGCGGTTCCCAGCCGGTGCCCTGCCTCCCTCCCGGCCCTTCCGGACCTCTGGGTGTTCTCTCCTTCCCGACGCCCTCTCCTCTCTGCCCATGTCCCCCGCCTCGTCCCACTGTGTGCCCACCACATCCTGCCCCCAGCGGTATGGTTCCTGCACTGGCGAGGCCAGGAGACCAGCGCCGCGCACAGGGTTTCGGAGGGCTAAGGATCACAGTTCAGTTAGGACGAACTGCGCGCGCGCGCTACGTGGCAGGCAGGCCCTGTGCCCGGCGCCTTACCCAGGACATTCAGGAAACCTTCACCACGCCCCGTGAGGGCTGCTGCAATCTGCAGAGGGAGAAACTGAGGCTCAGATACTCCTTGGGGGCTAATGTCACTCCGTTTGCACCTGCAGAATGAAAGACCTTCTCCGCCAAGAGGCCTCTCCAGTGGTCAGAGCTCCCCTGCTGCTAATTTTCATGGTAATCTAGAGCAATCCCTGCTTACCTCGGTTTCCACAGGTGTAAAATGAATAGGGTCAAAGGTGAAATATTGCCTATAAGGAAGAATTTGTTAACGCAAAATCCAAAATCTGAAATGGAATGTGAGGCATTAGGTGTCCTGAACTGGGTGAGTTCAAATGGACCCACAGACCAGTACTGGCTACATGGAAAGCAGACTGAGCCAGGGAATCTGCATTTAAGTGAACAGGGATTAAGAAGCCATCTGTTTTTTGTTTTGTTTTGTTTTTGAGAGGTTTTTGCTATAGGGTGCATGTGCTCTCCAGAAAGACAGAGAGAGACAGAGAGACAGAAAACGAGAA
>NW_006204028.1:1264839-1269659 GCF_000334495.1 Tupaia belangeri chinensis | reverse complement strand
GCCGTGTGGGTGGGGGCGGGGGGGGGGTGTTGAGGGTATGTATGGCCACGCAGAAATCCCTTCTCCTCCATTCCCCTCTCAAGATCTTGGGCATGCACACACACGCACCCAGCATAAGTTTAAGCCACTAGGTCCGGGACTCCGTGGTCGACTACGTGGGAATCCAGCGACATAGCCATTAAGCCAACTGCTGGTCCCACCACTAGAGAGATTTCTGGAAGAAGGTGGAAGAAGTGGCGGTGAGGTCCTCTCTCAGACGTGCCACACATCAGGCTGGACTCACAGTGAGTGCACATAATTAAAGACTTACTATGGGGCCAGCAGGTGGCGTGGTGGTTAGGTGCTGGACTCCCACATGACTGACCATGGTTTGAGCCCTGGGCCTGACCACTTAAGAATCACACTGGGGGGGGGGGAGGAGAACCAGCAGTTAGCGTAATGGCTACGTCGCTGGACTCCCACGTAGTTGACCGCGGTTCCCGGCCTGGACCCAGTGGCTTAAAACTCACGCTGGGCGCGTGTGCGTGCGTGCCCAAGATCCTGAGAGGAGAATGGAAGAGAAGAGATTGTGGCGTGGCCATCCCCCCTGGAGGATGATTTCTCACTTTCTGTCTCTCTGTCTCTGTCTGGCGAGCGCACGCACCCTATAGCAAAAACCTCTTTAAAAAAAAAAAAAAAAGAATCACACTGGGGGACCAGCAGATGGCAGAGTGATTATGTCACTGGACTCCCACAGAGTTGACCTGACCGCAGTTCCACTCCTGGACCTGGCAGCTTAAAACTCACACCCGGCACATGTGCCTGTGTCCCCAAGATCCAGAGAGAAAAATGGAGAAGGGATTGTGGTGTGGCCACTCCTTCTGGGGGGTGATTTCTCACTTTCTATCTCTCTGTTTCTCTGTCCTTGGCAAGCACACGTAAAAAATCTCTCTCAAAAAAAAAAAAAAAAAAAAAAAAAACACTGGGCACATGTGTGTGTGCCCAGAAGCCTAAGAGAATGGAGAAGAAAGGACTGTGGTGCCATCCTCCCCGAGGGGTGACTTCTCACTTTCCCTCTCTCTGTCTCTCTTCTCTAGCAAGTACATATTGCCCAATGGCAAAAAACATTAAAATAAAAAATAAAGACCTACTGTGTGTCCAGCATATTTCTAACACAGCCCACTCTCAGAGAGCTCATGGCACAATCAACCACCATGTGGCTCTCTGGTGAGCACACGTGCCCTCTAGTAAAAACCTAAACAGCAGCAAAAACATTTTGTAAGTGTTTTGCCTTTCACTTTGCTATAGGATGCACATGCTCACCAGAGAGAGACAGAGAGAGGGAAAGTGAGAGAGAAATCACCCTCCATGGGGATGGCCATGCCACTACCCCTTTTCCTTCATTCTCCTCTCAGGATCTTGGGCACGTCTGCACACACACACCCAGGGAGAATTCTTTTGTTTTGTTTTGTTTTTAAAAAGAATTATTTATTTATTATTGTTATTATTATTTTTCACATGAATTTTGCCAAAGACAGAGAAAGAGTGAGAAAGCAAGTCACCAGGTCCAGGACTCAAACCATGGTCAGCTATGTGGGAATTCCAACACCTTAACCACTATGCCACCTGCTTGCCCCTCACCCAGCATGAGTTTTAAGTATCTGAGTCTGGGACTCACAAACTGCTGTGTGGGACCCAGCTACTTTAATCATCATGCCACCCACTGGCCCTAGGGGCCTCATTTCTTTAAGCACGATTTTTTTTTTCTCTTAGAGCAAGACATGTGTTCTATGCAAACACGGGGACTATGAGTAGAGGGGGCTCAGAGACGGGAAGGGGAGACAGATGGTAGCACATGGCTAAGTTCCAGGGAGCGGCCTCTCTGAGCAGGGGAGCACAGCATCAGGCAGGAGCCATGCAGCCCCCCTCGTTCCAGTCCCAAGACCTTCAAGCACACACTGCCCTATTGTGCACCTGTCACCAGAGCAAAGGCAGCCAAAGGTGAGGCAGGTGTTGCATCAGAGTGTTAAGCCGTGGATCAGATGTTGGGGGGCAGGGGTGGATGAGGTCTGGTCCCTCCTCCTGAGCGGTCTAGATATCATTGGCTTTCCAAGCCAGGGAGGACGGGGAGTCACAGGAACTGGCCGGGGGAGGGGGTCAGATAAGCCGAAGGAAGGAAGCAGGACAGCTGAAAGGCCCAGCATCCCCCACCTACTCAAGGAGCCAGCTGGAGGCAGGTGTCTTCAGACAGAGGGGCTCCCAGAGGGCCCAGGGACAGAGCACAGCTCACGATGCGGCCCTGCCTCACCCTGCTTCTCCTGATGGGGTTGTCTGTGTGCACCGCAGCAGGTGACAGTGGAGAGAAGCTGGCACTCAGCACTGACGCAGAGCCCTGGGTAACTGTGACCCTGGAGGTACCGTTGGGGAGAGGCTCTGACCAGGGCTGGGGGTGATCCATGGTGGAGGGGTGGAAGAGCAGGTTGTACACAGCAAGGCAGGCTGCTGCCTCCCCTCTGTGAGTAGGTTGCAGGCCATGGGTCCTGACCTGGCAAACCTACAAAGGGGTACATGCCCATGGGAGCAATATTTTTGAGATTGTGTGCATGCACATGTGCTATTTAAGAATAATTTACATGGGGACTAGCAGATGGCATAATGGTTACATCACTGGACATAGTTGACCACAGTTCAAGTCCTGTACCTGGCGGCTTTAAACTCATGCCAGGCACGTGTGTGTGCACGTGCCCAAAACTCCAAGAGCAGAATGGAGGAGAAGGGATTGCGGCATGGCCATCCCTCTGGGGGATGATTTCTCACTTTCTTTTTCTTTCTCGAGAATGCATGCAACCTCTTTTTTTAAAAAAAAAAAAAAATCCCTTAAAAAATAAGAAATAACTTATTTAGCACATACCATGTTCCTAGCAGCATCCTAAATGCTTTATAAATATTAATTGTGCAACTACAACCCCCCAAGATCTGATTCTGTACATCTGTGCATTAGAGATTTCCTAGCATTTCCTTTCCAGGGGATGAACCTAGGGCAGGGTTACTATTTTGTCTCAAGTGTGGAAACTCTTCTTTCCTGGTAAGTACTAGTTTGACTGTGACCTCTCTGCTGAACTGACCTAAGTGCTGCCACTGGGGAGAGACCTAACAGTTAAAGACCCAGTGTCTGCACACCCACCCACCTCCACAGTCCTGATTAAGGCAACAGAGACCTTGACCTTAGGGAGCTCCCAGATGGGGGAGAGGCCAAGAACCCAGAGCCAAACATGGGCTCAGGGAAGGTTTCCAGTGGGCAGAGGGGACAGGGCTGAGCCTGGCTCCTATTCCTGGGATGGTGAGGACACCAGGACTGCGGGCCAGCACGAGGTCCCAGTTAGCTCCTAGAACTGGGGGCTCAGGAGGCACTGCAGGGACAGCTGTGTGTAGGCTCCCTTCTGGCTTGTCCGAACGTGGGTGTGCGGGGGAAAAGGAGTGGGCCTGGGAGGCCTGGGCTCAAGCCGGCTTGCTTCTCCTCTGATAGACCACTCTCTGCACCGCTCGGTTTTCTCACTTGCAAAATAGAGGGACAGGGAGGATGAGCCTCAGGTTCTTCTGAAGCTGTGAATGACTTTATGGAGTCAGTCCCAAATTTCAGGGCACCTGGCCCAGGCACAGAGAAGCCGAATCACATGTGGGGAGCCCTCTGTGCAGCCACGTGGGAACTCCATCAATTTCAGCTGCGGCTGCTGGGCTGTCATCTTGTCCCTGCATTTTTTTTTTTTTTTTGGAAAGATTTTTCGCTATAGGGCGCATGCGCTCGCCAGACAGAGACATAGAGACAGAAAGCGAGAAATCACCCCCCAGAGGAGATGGTCACGCCGCAATCCCTTCTCCTCCATTCTCCTCTAGGAATCTTGGGCACACACGCACACGCGCCCGGCTTGAGTTTTAAGCCACCGGGTCCAGGACGCGAACCGCGGTCGACTACATGGGAGTCCAGCAACATAGCCATCACGCTAACTGCTGGTTCCCTTGTCCCTGCATCTTGTCCCGCAGTTAGGTCTAACCCTATTCTCCCTTCACTCGCCTTTAATATAATATTCCTCTGTTTCCCAAGACCCAGGGCTTGGAATACAGGAAGAAGGGCTAGCTTAGAAGTCAAGAGTTTACAGGGGCCAGCAGGTGGTGTGGTGGTTGAGGCGCTGGACTCCCACATGGTCGACTGTGGTTTGAGTCCCAGACCCAGCAGCTTGAAATTCAGGTAGGGCGCGTGTGTGTGCATGCCCAAAATCCTGAGAGAAGAATGGAGAGGAAGGGATTGTAGCATGGCCATCTGTCTGGGGGGTAATTTCTCACATTCTGTCCCTCTCTGTCTCCACAGCGAGCATATGTGCCCTAAAGAACAACCTCTTGGGACCAGCAGCTAGCATAATGGCTATGTCGCTGAACTCCCATGTAGTCGACTGCGGATTGTATCCCAGACCCGGTGGCTTAAACTCACGACGGGCGCGTGTGCGTGCATGCCCAAGATCCTGAGAGGAGAATGGATTGCGGCATGGCCATCCCCTCTGGGGGATGATTTCTCACTTTCTATCTCTCTGTCTCTATCTTTTGGCGAGCACACACTCCCTATAGCAAAAACCTCTCCAAAAAAAAAAAAAAGTAAGAAAAGAACAGTCTCTCAAATTCAGATACTTACAAACCCTGCGGTTGCTAAGCAGGAATACAAGTAAGGTGACAAGGATGGAAGTACCTTTGGGAATGATCTGATCACCTCTCCTACCCTCAGGGAGATGTGGGGGTAAATGGCGTGGGGGCTTTGGTGGGGGCAGGAGTCTTGAGTGAAAGGGAAGAGC